>NC_064921.1:769663931-769966961 GCF_023897955.1 Schistocerca gregaria
ATCCTCCCAATTCCTTGAACAGTGTCCTAACCTCACCTCTCCTCTTTCCTGCAACACCTGCGATGAGCCCCATCCCACCTACTCCTCCAAATGCAAAGGCAAGGCCCCTCCCACCAACCCTTAGCTCACTATCCCCATTCGCCCCATCGAGCAGCCTATCCACCTCAACAATTCCCTCTGTGCTCCCCCTACAGCTGAAGACATCAACTGGTTCCTGACCGTCAGTCTGCAACATATCTGCTCCTTCTCACACCCCCACACCCTCCAGCATATCTCCCTTGCTGCCTGCTTGATCTTCTGCTTGAATACCTATGACACCTACAACTACAACCACGCCACCCTTTCCCTTCACCCACCTACACACCCTCGTATAAGCCACTCTCTCCTCCCCCTACTGCCTTCCCCCCTCCCACTTCTTGGTGCATTGACAGTATCATCTTCTCAACCTAAACATTCACTCACTCCCTGTCACAAAATACTTCTTCATGCATACCCTGTCCCAGCACCAAGTCCACCCCTTTATCATTAGTGAAACCTTCCTCCAACATCACCATGTTGTCCACACCTCTCCCTATCTCCTTCACTGCACTGTCAAGCCCCTTCCTCTTGCACAAGACGGGGTAGTTATTAGCCACCTCAAGCAGCCAGCCACAGCCCCTACTCAACTATTTGATTGAACACCTTCTCCTGAACACCTTTTCTCCCTCCCTCGCCATCACCTGTGCCATTATCTATATCCGTCTTGCAGCTCTTCTCCCCTATGACTTCATTTCCCATGTTGACTGTACCTTCCCCACCTATGTGATTGCTACCGACCTCACCATCCACAGCCATGACCCTGCCACCATCTGGCAGTGGCATCAGTACCTTTCCACCCTCCATGGTGGCCTTGTTCCTCTCTCACAGCACACCTGTCTCGAAAGTAACTCCACCCCAGATGTCATCCTAATTTCCCCCAACCTCTTTGGTCATATCGCCACAGACATCCTTGTCCCATTGGTAGTGACCACCTCCCCACCCTTATCACCTTCTCCTCTGCCCATGGCCTCCCTCCTGCCCCTGTCCTGCTGCCCTTCTGAAGTCTATCCACAATTAATGCCGTGCTGACTAGGATGCCTACTGGGAATCCATTGCCTCATAGGTCGAAAGACGCCCCTTTACCTATCACCATCCCACTGACATCACCCATCCCTCTTCCTTCCTCCAGAAGACCATCACTGATGATGTGGTGGCCCATGTTAACACTATACTCATCCACCCTCACTGCCCTATGCTATCTCTATTAATCCCTTAGGCTCTACTGCTCCTTCCTCCACACCCATTACTGGGATACACTCCTCCACCAGCAGCAATTACAACAACACATCCACAACCTCCTCACATCAAAGAAATGCTGGGACCGGCGCCAGACATATACGTGCCTCAACTCAACCTTCCCTGTCAACTCCTCTAAGCACTGATCCGATTTCCACCACCTTACTGGTAGCCTCCTGCTCCACATTACCTGCTTCTCCATGACAGCTGCTCCTTCCCTGACAACCTAAGTGAGGCTAACCATTTTGCTTCCTACCTCTCCAAGGTCTCCTCCATTCGTGACAATCCCCATTGTGATTACTCCCTCTTCCCCACCATTCTTGAATACACTGATATCTCTCTCCTGCCACTTGCCCCCAGTTTTGTGTACTTGGATCAGCCACCCCCTTATAACATAAACATTCACATTACCGCACATGACATCAAACTCATCCACTGTTCCAAATGCAACACCGTGCCTGGTCATGATGGTATAACCTACTGCCACCTCAAGGAATCCTCTCTGTTCTTCCTGGCTGCCCTTGCTACCCTGTACAACATCCTCCTCTCCATGGGCTTTTACCCTGACCGGTGGAAGACTTCCCATGTCCTGCTGTTCCCTAAACCCAACAAACCCCCCTCTGACACCTCTTCTTATCCTCCCATCTTCCTCTCCTCCGTGTTCAATAAGGTCTTGGAGTGCATTATCTCCCACCAAATCAACACCACTTTAACCAGCACCACTTTCTTCCTCTTACCCAGTGTGGCTTCCGGCCCTCCTTCTCAACCAGTGACCAATTCCTTAACCTAACCAATCTTCTGTCCCTCCAACTTAACTCCCGTCGCTCTGCTATCTTTGTGTACCTCGACCTCCAGAACGCCTATGACTGTTTCTGGGATCCCATGCTCCTCTTCAAACTCCAGACCAATGCTTACCCCATCAATTTCGTCCATCTTGTTGCTTCCTTCCTCTCCCATCGTCCCTTGTATGTCACTATCCACAATACCAACTCCCATACTTTCTATCCGGCTGCCAGCATGCCCAAGGCTCCAACCTTTCCCCTCTCCTCTGTCTCCTGTATACTGCCGATATGCCCAAACCTCCCCCACATCTTCATCTCTTCCAATTTGCTGATGACACCGCTTTTCTGGCCCTTTATTCTACACTCCGACAATCCCAACGTATCCTTCAGAGCCACCTTGACCAGTTCTCTGCTTGGTGCAAGCTGTGGCTTCTTTGCATCAATCCTTCCAAGATCCAGGCAATAATCATAGGTTGTACCACCCACTTCTTCTGGCTTCAAGATTTTTACATCACCATTTATGGTCATCCTATCCACCTCACTCCTACCCTGCAATACCTTTGCCTCACCCTTGACTGCACCTCACCTTGGCATCCCATCTCTTTATGATCCAAAACAAAGCCCACAATAGACTCCATCTCCTGAAACTCCTGTCCAGCTAGACATGGGGACTGCGTCCTTCCACCATCCTTCACACCTAAAATGCTTGATCCACCCCATACTTTTTTATGTCAGCATCACTTGGATTTCCACCCCTCCTAGATTCGATAAAGCCCTTCAAATCCTAGAATGCTATGCACCCTGCCTTGCCTTCCGTGTCACCTTCTGTCCCCCATGCACATCCTCTACGACCTCATCCCTTTCCCTCAGCTTCTTCTTTTCCTCGAACACATCTGCAGCCTGTACATATCCAACTGACTCGATCACCCTTCCTCTCCTACCTTAGCCCATTGTCGCTCCTTTACCATTGTGTCCTGCCCTCTCTTCATCTCCACATCCTCTACCTCCTTTCCCAATGCAATTTTCAGCACCTACCCCTCCTGGATGATAAGCTACCAACTCTAACCCCACCTTCCTCCTCCTCTTCTTCCTCAGGGCTCCCTCTCCCCTCCTCTTCCCTTTCCCTGAGCAGTTTTCCTCCCTCCTACGCCCTCCCCTTTTCCATGCCCTGCTTCTGTGTCTCCACTCCCTACTGCCTTGGCTACCCTCTTCATATTCCACCCTGCCTGTCTCCTGCCTCCTGGTGTGTCCCATGCCCCCCCCCCACCTCCAGCAAACCCCCCCCCCCCATTGCACCTTCCTTTCCCCTCCCTTTCCCTCCTCTCAGGCCTACCATCCCTCTGCAGGTCTCAACTAGTGGATTTTATTCTCCATGTGTGTTCCATTGCTTGTAGTGGTTTTTTAAATGTCTCTCGCTCTGTGTGTTTTTATACTGTGGCCGACTTTTGTGTGTGCGACTTCAGTGTATTTTAAGTGCTTCACAAATCGCCGACTGTGTTATTTTATCTGTATGTCACCTTTTTATCTGTCTCCCAATAAACTTCCACGTGTTAGTGTATATTTTAACTTCCATTGTCTCCACTTACTATGTCTTTATATCCCCCTTTTTCCTCCTTTTTTATGTATCAGTTTGCTCTTTGATTATTTGTATGCCATTTAACTGAAGAGCGGATTACAATAAAGAAAAAAAAAGCCATGGCATCAGTTCTCAGCTGGACTGAACAGCAGAAGCAGCATTCTCCCGAAGATGGCGAAAGTTGGATCGCCGAAATATTGAATCCAGTTGATTTTAGGATCCAGCAACAAACCCGAAGAGACTTTCAAGCACTGATAACTTTACCTATTTTCTGTAGTAATGTCTGATGGGAAAATGCAATCACTGGTTTTATAATGTTACTTATAATCTGTCTTGATTGCAAAAAATTTTTGTTCACATGACCGGTTTCGGTTCCTCTAGAACCGTCTACAGATCTGCAATTTTGGTTACAGGAGTAACCCGTCCAACCACAGGAACCGGTCCGGTCATGTGAATAAACATTTTTTGCAATCAAGACAGATTATAAGTAACATTACAATGCAAATTTTACGAATAAAAACTACTCGTTTTTATAAAACGATTTGAGAAAAAAATAACAATTTTAGCACTGCTGCTATGCCTAATTGATACTTCAGTTTTTTACTCGGTTGTTGGTAAAAATAAAAAGAACACTTGTTCTAACTGAGACCAAACAAATACCGAAAATAGCGTTTATTTGGAACTAAAATTCGTGTATCAATTTTAACCAGTCAGTTTTTCCCATTCCAACTTTACACATCAAGATGGCGTGCGAATTGGGTTGCCGTATCTAACACTCTGAGATGGGGTTGGAGAAATGAAGTAATAAATTATTTAGTATATTAAATTTTTATTCAGAACACAATTACATGAAACTTGTTGCGGCAGAAGTACTTGGTACACCATAGTTTTCGGAAATTTCACCTTTCCCAGCACGTCTTTTTTCCCTCTTATGTATTTCTAAAACTCTTTGCAGGTCATCTCGTAGTTAAAGTAGCACTGTAAGACTGGTTCCACAGTCCCTGACAGCAGTCTATATCTTTCATAAGTCCACTTGGTCGACGTCAACGAAAATACTCTTTCCACAGTGGCGTTGTGTGCGGGAATAGGAAACAGATATTCACATTATTTTAGCATTTGGCATTTGTGTTCAGGATTTTTGGCCAACGGCCTTGCCGCAGTGGTAACACGAGTTCTCGTCAGATCACCGAAGTTAAGCGCTGTCGGGCTTGGATAGCACTTGGATGGGTGACCGTTCGGTCTGCCGAGCGCTGTTGGCAAGCGGGGTGCACTCAGACCTTGTGAAGCAAACTGAGGAGCTACTTGATTGAGAAGTAGCGGCTCCGGTCTCGTAAACTGACATACGGCTGGGAGAGCGGTGTGCTGACCACATGCACCTCCATAACCACATCCAGTGACGCCTTTGGTCTGAGGATGACACGGCGGCCGGTTGCTACCGTTGGGCCTTCCAAGGCCTGTTTGACGCAATTCATCTTCCTTCCACAGAGTGTTTGGACTCCCACTCTTCCGAGTCACGTTTAGTTTTTAAAAAGCTCTTCAGATCCTTACATTCCTGAAAACAATTGCCACATGAAATCTTCACACCATTTTTGTCAGATATATAACAGTGTTTTCAATATTACCCAATATGGTGTTTTAGATAGTGTCATCCAATCAAGTACTTGATTTTTATTAAAGAAATAGCCCATTTCTCTAAGTAATCAAATGCTGTGAAATAGATAGCCATTGTCTATTCCTCAATTTTCGAAATCTAATTACACTCCTGGAAATGGAAAAAAGAACACATTGACACCGGTGTGTCAGACCCACCATACTTGCTCCGGACACTGGGAGGGGGCTGTACAAGCAATGATCACATGCACGGCACAGCGGACACACCAGGAACCGCGGTGTTGGCCGTCGAATGGCGCTAGCTGCGCAGCATTTGTGCACCGCCGCCGTCAGTGTCAGCCAGTTTGCCATGGCATACGGAGCTCCATCGCAGTCTTTAACACTGGTAGCATGCCGCGACAGCGTGGACGTGAACAGTATGTGCAGTTGACGGACTTTGAGCGAGGGCGTATAGTGGGCATGCGGGAGGCCGGGTGGACGTACCGCCGAATTGCTCAACACGTGGGGCGTGAGGTCTCCACAGTACATCGATGTTGTCGCCAGTGGTCGGCGGAAGGTGCACGTGCCCGTCGACCTGGGACCGGACCGCAGCGACGCACGGATGCACGCCAAGACCGTAGGATCCTACGCAGGGCCGTAGGGGACCGCACCGCCACTTCCCAGCAAATTAGGGACACTGTTGCTCCTGGGGTATCGGCGAGGACCATTCGAAACCGTCTCCATGAAGCTGGGCTACGGTCCCGCACACCGTTAGGCCGCCTTCCGCTCACGTCCCAACATCGTGCAGCCCGCCTCCATTGGTGTCGCGACAAGCATGAATGGAGGGACGAATGGAGACGTGTCGTCTTCAGCGATGAGAGTCGCTTCTGCCTTGGTGTCAATGATGGTCGTAAGCGTGTTTGGCGCCGTGCAGGTGAGCGCCACAATCAGGACTGCATACGACCGAGGCACACAGGGCCAACACCCGGCATCATGGTGTGGGGAGCGATCTGCTACACTGGCCGTACACCTCTGGTGATCGTCGAGGGGACACTGAATAGTGCACGGTACATCCAAACCGTCATCGAACCCATCGTTCTACCATTCCTAGACGGGCAAGGGAACTTGCTGTTCCAACAGGAAAATGCACGTCCGCATGTATCCCGTGCCACCCAACGTGCTCTAGAAGGTGTAAGTCAACTACCCTGGCCTTCAAGATCTCCGGATCTGTCCCCCATTGAGCATGTTTGGGACTGGATGAAGCGTCGTCTCACGCGGTCTGCATGTCCAGCACGAACGCTGGTCCAACTGAGGCGCCAGGTGGAAATGGCTTGGCAAGCCGTTCCACAGGACTACATCCAGCATCTCTACGATCGTCTCCATGGGAGAATAGCAGCCTGCATTGCTGCGAAAGGTGGATATACACTGTACTAGCGCCGACATTGTGCATGCTCTGTTGCCTGTGTCTATGTGCCTGTGGTTCTGTCAGTGTGATCATGTGATGTATCTGACCCCAGGAATGTGTCAATAAAGTTTCCCCTTCCTGGGACAATGAATTCACGGTGTTCTTATTTCAATTTCCAGGAGTGTAATTATTTCTTGGTTAGTGTTCTCATTTCTTAACTTGTTCAAATTTATCTTGGTTTTTGTGTCAACAAAACTGGCAGACCTCCTTGCATTCAGCTATCTCTGAGTGTCAGTTAACAAATTTCTTATTTCAGTTATCGACACTTTATTCTTCTCCGTGACTTTTATATATATTTTTTTCAAATAGAGCCACGTTTTACTGCAAAAACACGGAGAACATGGTGGCCGTTCTTCGGCGTCAAAAAACTGTTCTAATGGAATCCAAAGCTTAAGAATTCCCTCAACTACGGGCATTGAGGGTTTTTGAGAGAGACACAAGAGTCTAATGATCGAAATCAACGTATAAGCAGAACTCTTTCTTCTTCTCAGTGCTTATCATGTATACTGGAAGATAATTAAATATTTTCGTGACGATTATTTCAATTTCAACATTTAAGACTTCAGCAGCGCTTCATGTAATATTGTGTAGAATATGTGCAGGGCATCCAATTCCTTCCACATTTTTTCTTGGTTCTACTTTAATTCGGTGAAACACATTCCACTAGCCACGTCGATTAAGTCCTCTGGAGTTAATATCGGTGCTGCCCCCCCCCCCCCTCCCCCCAAAAAAGTTTCTGTCAGTTTCAGTAAAGTACTGAACAACTAACGGAAACATCTTTTCACCCTTATGGTTCGATGTGTCAGTGCCTATATTGTAAAATTAAACTTGTGCAGTTGTTTTATGCATTTGGACACGGAATGTGGTGCGAGAATATATTTAACAATCGTCGTAGCTTTGGCCCTAGTTGCAGATTGCTCTGCGGTGACTTTGAAATCACGGTACATTGTGGCATTGAGTTTTATGATGCAATCAAGAGAACTGAAGGATTCATAATACCTGACAACTTTATAAGCGCTTGATAGTTCTGCAGCAGCAGCAACGAACAATTCTTCCTGGGTATCTACTTCAGCCATGAATGCAGAAATAGGCTTTGATGTCGATGCTATCGCTAATCTGGTTGTATCAGTCTTTGCAGAAATGTGACGTCTCACATCTGCTTCACCTCTGTGAGTTATTGATATGAAAAATAATGGATACAAAGTTCGATGCCGTAGTGGTAGATATAAATACACGAATCACTACGACATTGGACGAAGTCAAACAGAAATTTCAAATTTACTAAGACGTACAGCATGGTTAGCCAGTGTCGTAATAAATTATCAGATGATATCACAAAAAACACAAGCAATCTGAAATAGAGACTAGTCTCGAACCTCACTAGCGAGTTAAATAAGTTTTCTCTTGGGCAGGGTCAGAAGGTGACAAGATCTAACTGGTCAGGGAGAAAAATGGGTTTCCAAAAAGAGATACGGAAACAACGAACAACGCCAACAAGAAATACATGCTGCGGTGCAAGCCGTAAGCGCGGAAGTTGTCTCCGAGCCAGGAACTGCAAGCGAAACTATTTGCACAGAACTTGGCGAAATGAGAAAAATTTTAGCAGCTAATGGCGAGACGATGTTAACGCTCAAGTAACCGATCTCAAAGAACAGGCCGAAAGAGTTGTTAACACGCCGCGTGGCACAATAGACGCCCATGGACATGCCGCTAACATACGGGAATGTACCAATGTACAACTCGCATGTGCAGGATGCATTTAGTGATTCTACGGGCGCTTTTGGAAGAAAGCCTTCTTAAGCACAGGCAATGTGAGGTGTTTATTCCAGACAAAAAGTTTCCACATCAGGTGATATTTGTACGCAGGGGCATGTTAACAAACACGTGCAACTAACGACAGAAAATTCAGTTTACCACCTCGTACGTGCAGAGTGAATCCGCATTATGGACCGTGGCAACGGCAAAATTCTGTTCGACGCGTGAAGAATTCGAACAGACATTCTTAAACAAAAACTGGTCAACAAATTCAAGCGCGGCTAAGACGTGAAGTATTCAACCTGAAGACTTGCAATGCCAAGCAAGAAAGTCTTCGGAAATATTTTGAGAAGTACATTGGAAAGAAACGGTATTACGATAGTCTCATACCAGACAAAGATGTGATGGTAATTGTAAAAGGTTAATTGCCAATCAATATTCTGGAAAAGCTAACACACGCGCCCGAAGACACTTGGGATAATTTTTTGTCTCTGGTGCATTCGCTTGATTTAATTTAAGATGCGTGGAAAGTCTGAATGGTAGCCGCTGTGACAGCCCGCAACATAACGCGAACCACAACAATGGTGGTGAAATATTACTGTATCTCATTGCTACCTATCAGAGACCCTCGGAGAGCATTAAAGATAAACACCAGTCCTAATTGTCCAATTGTAAAGTGACGTGTTTCCAAATTACATACAAAAATAACCGCTATTTCAGTATACATATAATTCGAAAACGATGCTTTGCTGATTAACATTGTTCTTATGTGAGAAACACAATATAAATGTGAAATTAATACTGTAACTAATCGAAAGAAATGTAGCACACGGTCAGTATGTACCAGTAAATAGAACATATAAATAAAGCACGTTAATTGAATCTCCATTATATGTTAGCACTAAAATTCAGGCACTACTTGATTTGTTATAACCAAATTTAGAAATGTAATTGCTACCTGTAACATAAATGGTCAGAAAATGTTGTATTAGCTCGTAACTAAGTTGAAAATAGGTTCACCTTGTTCAGCACTGAGATTGTAAATTTTTAGCAATGTGTAGCTCATATTCGGTTTAACTTTTAACTGTGATTTTACATAAAATTGTAATTTTCATTGTATGTAATTGTTAACAAAAGTATAAATAGAGGTTACGCAGGCGCCTTTGGGCACTCGTTTTTTGGCAAGGGTTGCGAGCAAATGTATTGTAGGCTCATACGTTTGTTGATTGTTGTGATCTCTGTGTCGTTTGATGTCAACTTTGGGCACACCTGATGTAACCGGTACAGTTCAACAGGCTCGGACACCAGAGTCCTGGAAATATATTGGTATTAAAACTGCACTGTACTTTGAAATTTATTTGGGAGTCTTCCGCAATCCTTTTCATAGGCTGCACAGCGACGAGACATGAATCCAGGAATTTTACAAAACCACGAGAACTAAACAACTCTCAATGTTGGTAGAATTGACGTGAAAACAACAGCGCATCGACTGGGAATTTCACTCAAAACATTTGCAACGCGGAGGTGGGAAAATATAAACATCTCAGTAGCAATCACGGAGGAAACAGCAAATGTGCCACGCCCACTGGCGAACGCAGGAATGGCAGTGCACACGCAGAAAACCAGAACAGTTCTCAATTTGGGAGCTGAAATAATAACAATAACCAGAGATATCTCCCGGGGAATAAGAGTAGCAGGCACTCGCAAAAATCAGGGATACTGTTTCGAGCGTCAAGTAAAAGATGCACGCATCCACCTCCTTCATTTACTGTTAACAATAGCGTGCTGTAAGGTGACATGGATGTTTCTATAATATTCTAGGCCAGCGTTTTGCCGGCCAGTGTGGCCGAGCGGTTCTAGGCGCTTCAGTCGGGAACCGCGAGACCGCTATGGTCGCAGGTTCGAATCCTGCCTCGGGCATGGATGTGTGTGATGTCCTTAGGTTGGTTAGGTTTAAGTAGTTCTAAGTTCTAGGGGACTGATGACCTCAGATGTTAAGTCCCATAGTGCTCAGAGCCATTTGAACCATTTTTTGGGGGTAAAGCCATAAACTAACCCATGGTCAGTGGCAGTCTAATTTCCAGGGGCCACTGCTCGTAAATTTTTCACCGCCGCTTCCCGGGTGACAAGAACATCAGCATCGAGTCAGATATAATAACCAAGCAATACAAATACAAATACAAATAGTTAAGGTTACGGATCAGCAGTCAGACTAAAATCGTTCCTATACTGCATCTGGATATCGGCCGTGGAATGGAATGGCGGCGAAATGAATAATGTTATAACGAACAAGTTTCGTTATAACGAAGGAACTGGACATGGGATGACTTGCATAACGATCCAATGTCGAGTACAGAATATTATTAAGAGCAAGTTCAGGCAGCAGTAAACGCAGCAGTAGATGAAATACCACCCGCCATCATTATAGTTAAGGAGGCAAAATTGTATGTACTTGGTTCAAATTTTTTTAATAAGGCATGTGAGACCAGGAAGGTTCCGACATTGCTTGTGCAGAATTGTGTTGTCTCTCGAGCCACTGGCGCACGGACACAAAGGAGTGAGAAGCAGGCACAGACTGAAGTACTATTTGAGGAGTAATAGAATGCACGTTTTACATCGTTATCGTCTTGTCTGCGTCCTGGCTGTTAGGAATGGAATTTATACGAAAGGAAGGGGGGGGGGGGTGCACAGATCGACCTCCGGAGTGGAGCCTGCCAGATAGAAGTTAGAAGTAAAGCGTTTACTTTGGATTTGTTGCGCACTAAGGCATGTTAAGCTAAATTTTGCCAGAATAATGAAGTCTATAGGCAGCGAAGTGTTGTGAGCAGACAATCATTTTGTTGACTATGAAAATAGCAAGGTTATATCTAATCAAGTAAATGACGATATACCTGATTTTAACATGACCTTCGCTAAGGCACGAGAATCAGAATACCTTAGTCAACAGCAGAAAGCTGAGCTCTCTGATTTGTTATTATCGTTTGTAAAAAAAAAAGTTCTCTTGTAGACCTGGGCTCGTATGAGGATACGTTTACAAGATGAATGTTGTCCCACGTGAAACATTTTCACGTCAAACTTATTCTATACCGCTGTCGAAAAGGGAGGCAGTTAACCGGGAAATAAAAAAAAAAAAAAAAACGCTGGCTCAAAATGGCTCTAAGCACTATGGGACCAAACTTCTGAGGTCATCAGTCCCCTAGAACTTAGAACTACTTAAACCTAACTAACCTAAGCACATCACATACATCCATGCCCGAGGCAGGATTCGAACCTGCGACTGTAGCGGTCGCGCGGTTCCAGACTGTAGCGCCTAGAACCGCTCGCCCACTCCGACCGGCAAAACGCTGGCCTAGAATATTATAGAAACATCCATGTCACCTTACAGCACGCTATTGTTAACAGTAAATGAAGGAGGTGGATGCGTGCATCTTTTACTTGACGCTCGAAACATAACAAAATTATTGAAATCGTGATAACCCGGGCTGAAGTTTTGGAAGAACAATTACAGAAGTTTCAGGGAGTAAAATATCTATCTACGATCGATTTACCAAGATGAAATGATTGTACCACCACCACGATCTGTAAAGATTTATCCAGTAAAGATATATGTTTCAGCGTTAGGAAAGCTTGTGAATAACCTGTATCTGTTTATTTTACTGTTTTTTGTGTTATGTTAGTTGTATTTCGTGTGGTCATAAATTGACAAGATACTATTATTAATAATGCGTAAAAGATTACATGGCTATTCCATGTTGACAAAATGTATCTCATCAACAGGAAGCTGATAATGTTTATTGTGAAATGTCATAATGAAGGAATTTATTCATTTCATAAACATTAACCAAGATGTAAGTCTTTTATTCTTATCAAAAAAATTTGACAATCCTCGACTAATGGAAGGAACCTAGAAGATGTCTAATACTGGCAGCCTGCCGCTGTGGCCGAGCGGTTCTAGGCGCTTCAGTCAGGAACCGCGAGCCTTCTACGGTCGCAGGTTCGAATCCTGCCTCAGGCATGGCTGTGTGTGATGTCTTAGGGTAGTTAGGTTTAAGTAGTTGTAAGTCTAGGGGACTGATAACCTCAGATGTTAAAGTTACATTGTGCTTCGAGCCATTTGAACCAATTTTAATACTGACAATTATTTCAATGTACAAAAACGATGTGCTAGGCACGAAACAAAACCAAAGAAGTCTGCAATATGCTAATTCCAAATAAGAGTATATTTATATAACAGTGCACAGTATGCACAGAATTTCATGGTTAGCTTTACAAGTGAGGAAGCAAATGTTATATTTTCGATTGAAAATATGTTACTTGTTTCTCATTTTTATGATTTGTAGAAGAAATAAGATGTTACTGTATTTTTCTTTATATATTCATTGCATTTTCTGAGATGTGTATGTATGTCATGGTATCTAAGTAGGGATGAGCCACTCCTTATTTAAGTGAAGGACGAAATAGATTATGATTTGATTCTTTGCTATGACCGTTTGTGTCATTCGTGTTTTGATGACGCTTTGTCGCTTAAATTTCCGTCTTGTAATGTTAGGAGCCTTGTGTCGCCTATTAGGCGGTGTTACATAAATTTATGACCTAACCTTTTTTTCTCGAATTAGCTCAATATGTCAGAGAGTGGAGCAAGAAAAGCTATCTGACAGTGGGATCATACACAGGAGAACATGAATATGTCAAAACCAGAGCAAAAAATTTGTAAGTTTTTACATCCAAGTTTCACGACACGAAGTAATGCGAGGACGAGACTAAATTCTGTGCGAACAATTGTGTAAGTAAAATTGCACAGACTAAATAGCCGTGAGAAACTCAGTTTCGGAATGCAGAACAGACTGTCAAAGAAACTTAAATGTGACGATATGCTGCCCGAAGTGAAATAATCCAAGCTTTGACGCTAAGAGATAATGATGAAGCAGTAATCACAGTATCCTGGTATCGACGGCACGACAGAAAACACAGTAACAGTTTATAAAACTATCATACGTATGAAAACGTAGTGCTTCCATAAACGTTCTCCGGTCAATTTTGCCGCGGACAACACTGTGTGGTGCTATAGAGACTATACTCCGTTCATTATAAGAATAAACCTGATGTAAACATACACAACCGCGATGATTTGCCAGAAGCCGTAGCGGACGTGCACTGGTGTTGTTACGCTCTTGGATGTAGGTCCTACTTATGTATTGGTAGGCCTATATTGTTACTAAGTTGCGCTGAATCAAACTTTAAGATATTCTACTGCACCACCATTCATCAACGTTTTTCCAAAAAACGCTGTAGTTCCGTAGCTTTTATTTCAAAAATCGTACACAGTCACAGTCCCTGCGCCGTTGCACTCCGCCTGTCTCGCTGTTAATACGCAGTATGAAAATAGCTGAGGCTGCTTCCTGTGCCGTAGTGGAAAATGCGAGTGGAACACGATTAAAACTGCCAAGAGATGGGTTGTTCTAATGTTTGTCATTAAATTAACAGAGATAATCGGTTTTGAGTATCCCGAGATACTGTACTATATACAGTTGAGAAAGAATTACATTTTCGTTTGTAGCGGAGTGGGTAGTGTAGTTCAATGACTCAAGTACATGGTTCACTAGTTCAACTATCGCCCGAGTCAATTTTTTTCTCCTTCAATTTGAAATACCTACATTTCCTATATGTAAAATTCATCATTTTTTATGAATAATATACGTCTTCTTGTTTTTAATTACATATCGCACGCGAAATTCCTGTTTTCGTTTCAAATATAGACCTCAATTATCAATATTTTATGAAAGACGGTTAATAAAGGTTGCTTAAATTAAGAAAACATTTTTAGGCAAAAATGAAGAGTTAAATACTCTTTACTTGGACTGTGTCCATTGTTTTATACCACAGATGTAGATACGTGTCGTAAAAACATGAAAGACAATCATTTTTACACCAGCGAGCTCACCATACAAATCCTGCATTTTAACACTTGCCACTGTACCATTGCAATATGAAACCAACAGAACTGATCTGGAGCCAAGTTAAGGGACTTGGCCCGAAAAATAACAAGACTGTTAAGCTGTCAGACGTACTGGAACTAATGCACGCAGCTTTTTCACAAGTCTTTACCGAACGTTGGCGGGATATAGAATAACACATCATAAAAGAAGAGAATAAAATGCCGCACCTGGGTGGCTTCGCGGATTCTGTTGTTGATCGACTCGTTATCAATGTAGCAGATGACAGTTTCAGTACTGAAATGTATTAATCGAATTCGGATAAGGAAGGAGCTAAGAGATTACCAGACGACTGACTATAATTACTACCTTCAATGGCTTCAGTATTCAATGGTACCGTGAAACACCTGAAGTATGCTTTTGCATCACTCACAGCTCGCTCAGAAACATTAACCTGTGTTGAAGTTAGGAATTTTCATAACTCTTGTTTGTAATTAAAATACTATGTGGTGTGAGAGTGCATTTTATGCTTTCCGTCTGGTCACCTAAGAAGCGCGTGATAGTGTTGGAGTTTTGCGTAATATTATTTCATTGCCTTTAAAAATTAAATGACATTCGAAGCTATATTGTTTCTTTTCCCGTCTCTTTTTACATCTGAATTGCAACTGCTCACATCATTGCAGGCTAGTTGGACAACTGGTTGGCCAGTGCTGTCCAAGTTTAATATGCCAGTAAAGCTGTTGCCCCGCGCATTATCGCTCAGTCTATATGCGTGTAAAGCAACATAAAACGTATCCTTATTATCGTACTTGACTGTACTGGTCGCAACTAAGGTTCCGCTCCATGTGAAGCGAAATCCAATGAGATTCAAGCAAAAGCGGAACAACACATATCGTAATGTTTACATCAGCTTCATTCTTATGATGAACAGAGTATAATTGTTAGAGTGCGGTTTTGAGTGTGCATTTTAAATTTAAAACTGTTTCCGTGCGAGTGACTAAATGGAGACATAATAAGACACTCTTGTGCGCACTGTAAATATTAGGTTAGAGCAACGTATGAACTGCAGAAAACGAGCTCCTACGGCAGCGAGCAAACAAACTTTGGTACGTGTTATCTGGTCTCACTAGCCACAGACATATGCCTTACCGACTTCAGAAAAATGAACACCGCAAGCTTGCGTAAAGATCTAAATAGTGATCCATAAACTAACTTCCATTCAAATGCATATGTAAACATTCCATCAGAAGGGGCCGGGCGCTTCCCGCGCCGTAACGACTTGCCCACGTCCGGGGTCGCGAAGCGGCAAAACACAACAGATCTTTATAATTCCATCTACCAATAGAATAACGAATCTACAAAGCATTATATAAATCATATCGTCGAAATTATAGGGCTCTACACCTACATCCGCCGAACATCAAACCTTTGTTATTACATCTACCAGCAGAACAATAAATCTACATAGCATTATATAAATTCATATCGTCGAAATTCTAGTGTTATACACCTACAACCGAAGAAAACCAAGACATATATAAGCCTTTGTAATTACATATCTCAGCAGAACAATGAGCGTACATAGTACTGTATAAATTCATATCGTCAACATTCTCCGGCTCCAAACCGCCAACCACTGATCTTCAAGACCACAAAGCTTTGTAAATGAATCCCAGAGTCAACAAAATATTTTCTCATTCGGAGGAGGAAGATGGTGACAGAAATTTCGTGAGAATATTGTATTATGTCTCCATCCTTGTCGTCAAACACGGGATGTCTGGGAATCCTTCGTACAAGGTTCGCTAGACAACCAAATAAAACAAGTCGTATTAATGAGTTTTATTACATAATGAAAAGAGATAATACTTAACTTAACAATAACAAACTTGTGTCGCAATCAAAGGGCGACATATAAAATGAGCAAGTTTCTTCAGTATAAACAGTTCCAAGTCTATGCTACATAGATAGTACAAGCAAAGTAACGAGTGTCGATGCTGCTATGGAACTCGCTAATCTTGAATCTACGATTCGACTGGGACGTCTCCAGTCGGTCGCGGCGAATTTGATTGTGTTGTCGGAGCTGCAGTCCGTCTAGGCCTGAAATGAGATACCTGCATGCGCCATGGCGACGAAGGATCTCGCCTAGCGGCCACAGTCTGCTGCCGCTACCCACCCTGAAAAACACAATATCACGCAGCGCGAAGCGATACTTGCGGCGCTGGATGCTGAGGAGGCTGGAGCAGGTGGAGCAGTGTTCGATGCCGGCGACCGTAAAGCAATTCCACCGGCCATAGTCCATATCGTCGATGGGAACGAAGGGAGGGGGCGAGAAACAGTTGCAGTGCTCGATCAATGGCGCGTGCAGTGCGAAGGTTCTGACAAAACGTTCCGCTTCGCCGTTTGACTGTGGTTGTAACGGTGCACTTCAAATGGTTCAAAAAATGGTTCAAATGGCTCTGAGCACTAAGGGACTCAACATCTGAGGTCGTCAGTCGCCTAGAACTTAGAACAACTTAAACCTAACTAACCTAAGGACATCACAGACATCCATGAACGAGGCATCATTCGAACCTGCGACCGTAGCGGTCGCACGGTTCCAGACTGAAGCGAAGCGCCCAGAACCGCTCGGCCACAGCGGCCGGCGTAACGGTGCACTAGTGATGCTGTATGCCACTGCGTTCACAGAATGTCTCAAATTCTTTTGACGTGAACTGAAGGCCGTTGTCCGACACTATGACTTCAAGTAAACCTTCGAGGCAAAAAATAGAGGACAACTTCATAATTCTGCTGTCGAGTTCATTGGCACAGCGAAAGGAAACTTGCTATAAGTGTCTGCCACGATCAACCAAAGAGTGTTCCATAAACGCCCCGCAAAGTCTGTGTGCACTAAGGCCAAGCAGAGAATTGTTGTGGCAGAGCAGACTGATTTTCCGCACATGCATAACACTGTGACGTCATGTGTGGATGTCCGTAACATGCCAAGTACAGTGTCGACAGGCTATCTGTTTCGTACGTACATCCCCCAAGTGTCCTTGGTGAAGTAACTGCAACACTTCTTCTTGCAGATCTCTCTGGGTCAACGCACGTGACTGTTCATTGTAATTTTGAATAAGAATCACACCTTGCTGTATAGGGGGGCTATGTCGGCGTGCGAAGTATTGGTGCACTACAGAGTTCTTTATATTGTCCAGTGAGCGAGGGCAAGATGTGTGAATGTATTCTAGCAAAATGCTTAAATCGGAGTAAGCTTCTGTGGCCTGTGCAGTTTTCCTATAGTTCAGAGGAAAGGACTGAAGTAATTCAGAATCGTGAGGATTGATGTGACAACAAGGTGCAGCAGAAGCGTCAAAGTCTGTATGAGGGCCAATTGGAAGATGTAAAGTTGCGTCTGCATTACTGTGTTGAGCTGTCGGACGATACACAATCTCGTACTGATATTGAGACAACAACGAAGCCCATGTTTGAAATTTTTTGGCAGTTCGTACAGAAACCGGATTCATCGAATGAAACAAGGACAGCAATGGCTTGTGATCCGTTACTAAGAAGAATTTGCTGTCATACAAATAGTGGTGGAATTTGGTGACATCATACACAATAGACAATGCCTCTTTCTCTAATTTTTAACAGTTAATACTGAGCTTTGGACAACACATGTCATGCGAAAGCAATAGGCCTATCTTTATAACCAAGTCTGTGAGAAAGCACTGCACCGATGTCGTAAGAGGCAGCGTCAACTTGCAGCACGACTGGTTTGTAAGGATCAAAATAAACCAAGCTGCGATCACTGAGCAATGCATCTTGAAGTTTTTGAAAAGCTTATTAACACACATGTTTCCAAACAAAGGGCACATTCTTGCGACGCAAACGATGCAATGAGCTGCGATTTGTGCAGCATTCGGTATGAACCGAATATAATAGTTCATTTTCCCTAAGAATGACTGCAATTCTGTGATATTACGAGGAACTGGCAGGTCTCCTGTGGCCAGCAAATGTGACTGAAGAGGATGTACACCGTGACGGTTTATGACATGGCCAAGATACTGCAACTCGGGCTTAAAAAGATGACACTTGTCCAGTCTACACTTTAGTCATGCATCAGAGAACACATGAAACAAAGAACACAAATTTTCAATGTGTTGTTCAAGTGCACGACCTGCTGCAATAGTGTTGTCCAAACAGTTTGAACAGTTTGGTACTTGAGTAATCATCTGTTCCAAATACCGTCGGAAAAGGGCGAGTGCGGAGGCACTGCCAAACGCAAATATTTAAACAAACCCAAATGAGTGTTCACAACACACACTTTTTGAGATTCTTCATCTTGTGCTATTTGAAGACATGCGTCGCGCAAATCATTTTCGAAAAGTAGCGACCAGCGCTTAATCCGTCCATAAGATCCTTTGGGCGTGGCAATTGGTAAGTATCAATCACAGTTTGTGGGTTGACTGTACGCTTAAAGTCAACACAGAGGCGAATGCGACCTGAAGGATTGAGGAGAAAAACCAGTGGAGTTGCTCCCTGACTAGCTTGTATGGGCGTAACACCTCCGCTATATTGCAACTCTTTAAGTTCAGCAGCTACCTTGTCCCATAATGCAATGGGAACAGTTATGGCCTGGCAAAATTTCGACTGAGCATTGTCTTTGATAGTAGTATGTCTAACAAAATTGTTAGCCTTGCCTAAATCTTCAGGAAAGAGTTCAGGGAATTGTTTCAGCAAAGCTAGCTACACTGTCTTTTGCATTGAATGCAGTCACTGGTAACACACTTTCCTTAATTTTAAAGCCAAACAAATCAAGGCCAAATGTGTTCGCACAATCGCATGGGTGTAGCACAGTGAGAGTCATAATTCGCTTATGCGAGTGGTACATGGCAGGCAAAATACATTTTCCTAAAACGGAAATGTCTTGTCCACTATAAATCGTCAGGTGCATGCTAGTTTTTGACAGGCATGGGGAGCGTAACAGCTCATACACGTATGTCTTACGTCTCAGCAACGTAACAGAGGCACCCATGTCGAACTGAAATTTCACTCTTTTTCCACTAATATGCAACTTTACAAAAAGTTTGTTGGACTGTCATAGCACTGAAGAAACTGTTTGCTTGCTAGTTTTGCTAATGCCTGCAGTAGGCTTTGAATACACTACATTGGTTACGTGGGCCTTGTAATTAGGTTTTTGTGAGTGGGCAGAATTCTTATGTCCTTTTGTTATCATGTGGATTGGACTTGGTTTTTCTTGCCACAAGCGGAACACTGTGCTTGGCGGTTGTGCCGTGAAAGCACCGAGGGCGTGACTTCTTTCTGTTCGCCTGTGTAGAGAACTGTTTACACGGCTTGGTGCGTGTGAGCTGTTGCTGCCTATTGAGCCGGTCTGGAGCAATGGTCGACTTAACCCGACATATTGGTGGTTGCTCAAATTTATCAGCCACTATGGCACCTGAAACATACTGATCTAGAATTTGCACTACGTGATGAAATGATGGATCGGACTGTTTCAAAATCTGTTCTCTAACACCGACATCAGTGGCTCTGTACACTATCGCATCACGCAACTTAACATTTGAATATAAAGCACCACAAGCATATTTGAATTTGCATTTCCTCGTCATACCCTGCAAATCTGTGACTCACTCGGGATAAGTTTGTTCCGACTTTTCTTGCAACGAAAGAATTGGTACCTAGCTGCCACCACATTCACTTGTTGGTCATAGTAGTTAATTAGCAAATCTACAACCTGATCATTGGAGTGGTGTTAGTGAAGAGTTTGTGAATGAGGCGAAAGACTGCTCTTCCTAACGTTGACGAAAAGGAGTGTAGTTTCACAGTACCTGATACTTTGTAAGCAATGATGTGGGTTTCAGACTGTATCAATCACTCGAGCTATTCCTCTTCTTTTGCATTACAATGGCGTAAAGGCGGTATGGCACTCAGTTGCTTGTGGCGCTGCGTTAGTGGCGTGGTTCACCAGTAGCTGCTGTACAATGTTTATTAGGGAGGAAATCTGCTACGTCTGAAATTGAAACCTCTCTGTTAGCTGCATTGCATCTATCACTTTCAGCTGTGGCGCCTGAGCAAGGGGTGGGTGAGGTAGGTTGCTCATTTCGGAATGGGCAAATGCAATAAACAGACAAGGCAAGCTAGAAAAATAAGCAGAAGAGCAAAGAAAATTTCCGCAGTGCCCACCTGAAAACGCTGATTAGCAACATAAGAGACGACGTTAAAACATGTAAAAATACCCCTGCAAAGAAAATACAAAGCAGAACTGGGGCGCCAGAAAAACACAAAGGCTCATGACAAAACAAAATTTTGGCAGCTAGGCACTGGGGTGCCGCTGTGGAAGTCGTTGACATCTCGTCGCCAAATATTATGTCTCAAAGCCTTGCCTTCATATATTGGGTGTCTAGAAATCATTTGTACTCGGTTCGCTAGACAATAAAAATCAAACAAGTCGTATTAATGAGTTTTATTACAAAATGAAAAGAGACAATACATAACTTTGCAATCACACAGAGGCGTCACAAGGAAAGGGCGACGTACAAAATAAGCAACTTTCTTCACTATAAACAATTCTAAGTCTGTGCTACATAGATAGAACAAGCAAAGTAAATAGTCTCGGTGCTGCTATAGAACTCGATAATCTTGAAGCTACTATTCAACTGGTACGTCTCCAGTCGGTCGCGGCGCTAACGTCCTCTTCACATAGGGGCCTCTGCTGTCGCATTGTCGTCCTGGATAGGGGTCCTCGGTCAGCGTGCGACTGGCTGACGTCTTCTCACAAGGGAACCTCCCCATCGCATCCCCCTCAGATTTAGTTATAAGTTGGCACAGCGGATAGGCCTTGATAAACTGAACACAGATCAATCGAGAAAACAGGAAGAAGTTGTGTGAAACTATGAAAAAAATAAGCAAAATATACAAACTGAGTAGCCCATAAGCAAGATAAGCAACATCAAGGATAATCTGAACTCAGGAGCGCCGTGGTTCCGTGATTAGCGTGAGCAACTGCAGAACGAGAGGGCTTTGGTTCCAGTCTTCCCTCGAGTGAAAAGTTTAATTTTTTATTTTCAGACAATTAATATTGGGGACGCTACACCTAAATAAACATCTAAACAAAACATATGTTTTGACAGAGCACAGGAAAAATTGTGCGACTGTGAAACTGTTGCGTTCATTTGTTGCAGTTTATGTGACAAACTCTTACGTTTTCATCACTTTTTTGGGAGTGATCATCACATCCACAAGATGTGAAGATTCCCTTGTCAGACCCCTCTCTTCTCTGTCGCTCCCGAAAGGCGTCCTGACGCTTGACTTTACCTTGTAACATATTCCACGAACGAAGAAGTCTTTGTTTTAATCATGTCCGCCCCAGATCCTGCATCATTTCAGTGACACTCTCTCCCCCATTTCTCGATGATAGAAAACGTGCTGCCCTTCTTTGAATTTTTTCGATTTACTCCATAATTACTATCTGGCAAGGATCCCATACTACACACCAGTATTCTAAAAGAGGACGGACAAGCATAGCGTAGGCAGTTTCTTTAATAGATCTGTTACATTTTCGAAGTGTCCTGCCGATAAAACGCAGTCTTTGATTAGTCTTCCCTACAATATTTTCTATGTATTCGTTCCAATTTAAGTTTTTCGTAATTGTAATTTCTAGGTATTTAGTTGATTTACGGTCTCTAGATTTGACTGATTTATCGTGTAACCTAAGTTTAACCGATTCCTTTTAGCACTTACGTGGACACCATACACTTTCCGTTATTTAGAGTCAATGTCAATTTTTGCACGATACAGATATCTCTTGTAAGTGGTTTTGCAATTTGTTTTGATCTTCTGATAATTTTACTAGACGATAAACGACAGTGTCATCTGCAAACAACCGAAGACGACTGCTCACATTGTCTCACAAACCGTTTATGTAGATAAGGAACAGCAAAGGACACTACCTTGGCGAGCGCCAGAAATCACTTCTGTTTTACTCAATGACTTTCATTCAATTACTAGGAACTGTGACGTCTCTAACAGGAAATCACAAATTCAGTCATATAACTGAAACGATATTCCATAAGAACGCAATTTCACTCGAAGCCGCTTGTGTGGTACAGTGTCCGGAAGTACTGAATCATTTTGAAATCCCATGTCAATAGCACTAAATACTTCGTGCGAGTAGAGAGCTAGTTGTGTTTCACAAGAACGATGTTTTCTAAATTCGTGTTGACTGTGTGTCAATAGACCGTTTTCTTCTAGGTAATTCATAATGTTTAAACGTAATATTTGTTCCAGAATCCTGCTGCATATCGACTTTAATGTCATGGGCATGTATTTTAGTGGATTTCTCCTGCTACCTTTCTTGAATATTGGTGTAGCCTGTACAAATTTCTAGTCTCCGGGTACGGATCTTTCTTAGAGCGAACGGTTGTATGTGATTGTTAAGTGTGGAGTTATTGTATAAGCATACTCTAAAAGGCACCTAACTGGTGTACAATTTGGACCGGAGGACTTGCTTTTGTTACGTGATTTAAGTTGGTTCACTAATCCGAGGATATCTACTTCTGTGTTGGCAGCTGTTCTTGATTCGAATTCTGGAATATTTGCTTCGTTCTCTTTGGTGAAGGAATTTCGGAAGGCTGTGTTTAGTAACTCTGCTATGGCAGCACTGTCGCTGAGAGTATCTATCGCGCTGAGAACGCAATTTGTCGTGCGGGTAGCATACTTCACATACGACTAGAATCTCTTTGGATTTTCTTCCAGATTTCGATACAAAGTTTTGTTGTTGAAACTGCCATAAATATCTCTCACTGAAGTCCGAGCTAAATTTCGAGCTTCTGTAAAATAACGAAACATTATCGGTATGCTCTCTCGGAACCGAAGACCCACTCGTGTACCCTTGATCACTGCACGACACAATGCTTTACGACTCACCTGGCCTCGTCGACACCGACATTGGACTGTTGATGACAGGAAATATGTTACCTGGTCGGACGAGTCTCGTCTCAAATTGTATCGAGTGGATGGACGTGTACGGGTATGGAGGCAAATTCTTGAATCCATGGCCCCTGCATGTCAGCAGGGGACTGTTCAAGCTGGTGGAGGCTCTATAATGGTGTGGGGCTGTGCAATTGGAGTGATACGTCTAGATACGACTCTAACAAGTGACACGTATGTAAGCATCCTGTCTGATCACCTGCATCAATTCGTGTCCATTGTGCATTCTGACGGACTTGGGCAATTCTAGCAGGACAATGCGACACCCCATACGTCCAGAATTGCTACAGAGTGGCTCAAGGAACAGTCTTCTGAGTTTAAACACTTCCGCTGGCCTCAAAACTCCCCAGACATGAACATTATTGAGCATATCTGGGATGCCTTGCAAAGTGCTGTTCAGACGAGCTTACCACTTCCTCGTATTCTTACCGGATTACGGACAGCTCAGCAGGATTCATGGTGTGAATTCCCTCCAGCACGACTTTAGACATTAATCGAGTCCCTGCCACGTTGTGTTGTGGCACTCCTGCGTGCCCGCGGGGCCCTACACGGTATTAGTCAGGTGTACCGGTTTCTTTGGCTCTTCAGTGTAAATGACAACTTTGTGACAGATAATTCACAGATTGAAAGTACTTCTAGACAATATTTTTTTTTAAATGGTAGCGGCAAAAGCAGGAGTAAATGGTTCAGTTGAAGTAGCAGAAGAATAAATTAGAAATGTCATTCCACAAAAATTTAAGCAGCTAGTAGCAGCGCCATCATGCTTCACTGAAATTAATAGAATTGCACAAATTCTAAAATACAAAGGCTCATGTGGTGCTGATGGTGTTTCAAACAGTGTTCTGAAAAGATGTTCTTACGTGATAAGTAATGTCTCTAGTAACACTGTAATGTATGAATAGCACAGGATATTTTTCCAGACAGGTTAAAACACACAGTCGGTAATCCTCTTTATAAGAAAGGAGATAAACAAAATGTTAAATAATTGTCATGCAATTTGCTGACTTTTTTGTAAAATATTCTAACACGTAATGAACTCAAGTGTAGTTTCACATTTAAGTAGAAGCGGTTTACTTAGCGCATTACAGTTAGGATTCCGGAAGTGTTAATCGGCTAATAACGCTATTTTCACGTTCATCCACCAAAGCCTTAAATGATGAAATATCGCCATTCGGTACTTTTTTATCTTTCCAAGGGGTTTGGTTGCGAATATCACGTTTCAATCTTAGAAAAACTTAGGTTTTATTAAATTGATGGCTTTACACAAAACTGGTCTAGATTGTACTTAACGAACAGATTCCAAAAAGAATTGCTGAATAATTCAGTCAATTTTGGAAAGGCACAAAATTTTAGTGACTGGGAGAAATCACAAAGAGAGTCCCACTAGATTCAATTTTGAGGCTACTCCTTCTTACGTATATGTGAATGACCTTTCACATAACATTCAACAAGCAAAATTGGCACTTTTTGCACATGGCACTATCATTATCCCATCACAGAGAACGCAATAGAAAAGATTGTTAATCTGTGTTTTACAAAGAATTAAAAAGTGGTTCTCTGAAGTAGACTACCCCTAAATTTTGAGAAAACACGTTATATTCTTATATACTTGTTTTGTAAATAGAACCGCCTTTTTCTGCTGCCAATTAATTTATTTTTTTCATACGCGTTTCGTATTTCTGTTGTTCAAAGGCATCATCAGTGGGATCTGTAAGGATACAGTTTTTTATTTTAAGATTATCAAACAATTCACGCAACGATTTTTTGTGTAAGAAAGTAATTACTTACGATTTTTTATAATCTTAGTATCCTTTCATCTGGTCTGGATGTCGCACTTCTACTTTATTACCGACAAACAAGCACAATTTTTTCACCTGATAGTGAACGTGCAATTCTTCAAAGCTGTTAGTACTGCCAGTCAGTATTATGTGTCACAGGAGGCTTCTCAAGCGTCTGTTCTTTATATGATAAGAATGCTTCCCATATCATTCCTTAATAACGCGAACGCTTTATCTTACATAGCTAAATGGTAACACATTGTTCCAAACGTGTGCTACACATGCCTAAGGACTGTTTGATCGTGGTAATGTTTAGATCTGGCTTATTTATCTTTGGGGCTTTGTTGGGTGATAGATTTCACTCTAGATTTTCTTTATATTATCCTGATTTCCCTGGATACACATGAGACACAGGAGACACTACATTGATCTCAAGTGGTAATGTCGTCAAATTTCTGTTTCCATTTTAAGTTCAGAGTAGATTTCGTAAGACCTATACCCATTTCTTCTGTAGAGCTTGTGTTGAAGATTTTGCTTCTCTTATATCCTGTGCACCCCAATGTTCAAAACAAGGTTCTTCTACGGTGGAAAATGGAAACAGTTAAGTATATTGCTGGTTAAGACGATGTTCGTCCTGTAGATTTTGCTGTTGCGAGATATCCCGTTCTTGTGCACCAAAGAATCCAAAACAGTGCTCAAAGACTAAATACCGTGGCGCGGACTGTGGCTTCCTCTCTAGTTTTAAAACAGGTATAGCAGGTGAGGAAAAACGCAGTGTTTTAAAAATAGCTGTTTTTGTGGAATATTTTGACAGGTTTTGGAGGAATATAGATATATTAAAAATCTGATGATGCAGTGGTAATGTTCCACAGTATTATTTTTCAGTAGTTCGTTATGAACCGACTTTCGACGGGCGATGGGGGGGGGGGGGGGGGGGGGCTGGAAGAAATCTGTGGAATCTAGTGGGGAGAGAAATAATAACTAGCTGCTGCTACTTTAGTAAGATGAATAATGGAACTGTGTTCCTTCGTTAAGGACGAGCGTAGAATTCTCTGACTGACATTTATTAAGGGCCAAAATTTGGAGAAATGTTTTTTTTTCGTTTCTTAACTACCAATAACAGATGTAGGCTACATTAACTACATTAACTTCAGTATGACTCCTCGACGACCGCTCTACAAACGATGATTGTGTAACTATCTTAATCTTCTCACCTAATGTCACGAAAAGCAGTTACAATTCGATGCTCTTAATGCTTTTGTGGTAATTATGATTTTATTCTGTAAAATATTTACATGTTTTAGATTGTTAAGCAGGCACTAACTTGTTAGTGATACTTGAAACATCATAAATTAGATGGGATTGGTATGTATTACACATTTCTTCCAGCTCCACTCTAATGAATTGTCTAGTTTGATCTCCTCAGTTCTTTAAGATCTCTTTGTGTTACTGCAACATTTTCAGAGGCGATGACATTACGATCAAAGCACTGTACTGTATGTAGGAGTCGTCCCAAAGCTTGATATATTGTTTCCCAATGCACTTTAACTTATTACTATGCAAATCATTTCCTTGGTAAACCGCTGAAGACACCTAAAAGAATCAAGTGATACAGGTTTGAGTCCAAATAAAATCAAGTTTACTTGTAAAATAGACGAATAACGGTTATTTTTATCTAACACTTCATCGCCATTATTAAACTAACAACGGAGGAAACATTTCTGCAAATATTAACGACAGGAATGTTGCCATACAGGTATTTAAAGAGACATCCCTATTCTTTGTCCTACGTTTATGAAATATATTGCCGCCAAGTGAGTCCTCTTAACGATGAACAGATGATCACCAGCTACCCTTAAAAAGGTTCTGCACTTGACAGTTCTGTTTCAAACAGTAAATTAAAATTCGTCAACCACTGTGTAAGCAGCAACACTTCCTGCAATATTCAACAGTTAAGAGAGCAAGGCGAAAGTTTCCTGATCTACCACTGAAAAAAATATGGTTTTAGGTGAAGAACGTTTCAACCTTCTACGATTCTGTTGTCTAAGAGATGCGAAAAGAACTGAAGTGACAGACTCTTGATTATAGACATAAACTACCCCAAGGAAGCCTACTTACAAAGTTTCGAGAACTATCTTTAAATGATGACTCAGGGAATGTACTACAACCCCATACTTATCGCGCCCGTACGGATCGTGAGATCAGGATCAGATTTATTACATTACGCACAGAGGCATTCAAACATTCATTCTTCCCGCACTCCATAGGTGAATAAAACGAATAAAAAAGCACTAACAACTGGTTGGATGGAACGTACCCTCTGCCACGCACGTAACAGTGGTTTACAGAGTTGACTGTAGTGTAGACGTAAATTGTGAGCTGTTTTGTTGGTCATGTCCATTGTACACTGTTAATGCCAGCCTATGAACCTTTGTCTACCACTTGCCTTACCTACGATTGAGCCTATATAATCACTCCAGGAGGAGGAAAAGCCAGAAGTCCCTATGTCTAAAGACATGTCTCTACAGTTGTCAACTAAGACTACGAATACACGCGTACCTAAAGCTAGAAAACACGCAAGAGGAACATTATTGTCTCAGCAGTATTGTACCAATTCTTACGGCATGTGTTTCTAGCTAGTTTCCGTTGGTACTGCTATTAAAAATCGCTTCTCCCATTTTCTATAATGGCGCAATATTTCAAACTAATGGAAATTTTAGGAATAAAAATTACTTCTTCTTTTATAAAAAAGGTTTACTTAAAAACGAAAAAATTAGCACTGCTGCTGTAGTAATTGACACTGTCTTTCGGTTTTTTTACTCGTTTATTCGTGAAATCTAAGAAACAACTGCGATAAGCGAGACCAAACAAATTCCGAAAAACACCGGCTATTCAGAACTGAAGCAGCGGCATCGGGTTTAAATGGTCGTTTTTTCATCATCCTTAGTCGGAAATCTCTGCGAAGTCATCATTATCAACTTCTTGCGTCTTCCCTGACAATAAATCCACAAAGCGTTTTACAGATTTAGTTAACGCCCCATACGCTCACGTTTTCGTTAATAAACGCTGGTGCAGTACTGAGTCAAAACTTTTCGTGGATCGTGAAATACAGCACTTTCCTGACAGACTTGATCCATGGGTTTCAAAACACCAAATTATGCAAGAAAAGCACGATCTGAATTTCGCAAGACCGATATTTTCGAATGTCATGCTGGTTGGAATGCAGGAGCACATCGTTTGAAATACCCATTGGGTTGGGGCTGAGAACATCATCTTAGATTCTATAGCAAATGAATGTCGAAACTATTGGATGATAGCTCTGTATATTGCTTCTGCTACCATTCTTTGTTGATAGATCTGACATTGTGACCTGCGCTTTCTTCCAGCTACTGGGCAACAGTTTGTGTTCATGGGTATTACGGTGCCATTGGTGGGGAGGCTTGCGTGAATCAGCGATACAGATGGCAACCACAACGGAGGGGTATCTGTTGAGAGGCCAGACAAACATGTGGTTCCTGAAGAGGGGCAGCAGCCTTTTCAGTAGTTGCAGGGGCAACAGTCTGGATGATTGACTGACTTGGCCTTGCAACATTAACCAAAACGACCTTGCTGTGCTGGTACTGCGAACGGCTGAAAGCAAGGGGAAACTACAGCCGTAATTTTTCCCGATGACATGCAGCTTTACTGTATGATTAAATGATGATGGCGTCCTCTTGGGTAAAATATACCTGAGGTAAAATAGTCCCCCATTCGGATCTCCGGGAGGGGACTACTCAGGAGGACGTCGTTATCAGGAGAAAGAAAACTGGCGTTCTACGGATCGGAGCGTGGAATGCAGATCCCTTAATCGGGCAGGTAGGTTAGAAAATTTAAAAAGGGAAATGGATAGGTTAAAGTTAGATATAGTGGGAATTAGTGAAGTTCGGTGGCAGGAGGAACAAGACTTTTGGTCAGGTGAATACAGGGTTATAAATACAAAATCAAATAGACGTAATGCAGGAGTAGGTTTAATAATGAATTAAAAAATAGGAGTGCGGGTAAGCTACTACAAACAGCATAGCGAACTCATTATTGTGGCCAAGATAGACACAAAGCCCATGCCTACTACAGTAGTACAAGTTTATATGCCAACTAGATCGGCAGATGATGAAGAAATTGATGAAATGTATGATAAGATAAAAGAAATTATTCAGGTAGTGAAGGGAGACGAAAATTTAATAGTCATGGGTGACTGGAATTCGTCAGTAGGAAAAGGGAGAGAAGGAAACATAGTAGGTGAATATGGATTGGGGCTAAGAAATGAAAAAGGAAGCCGTCTGGTAGAATTTTGCACAGAGCACAACTTAATCATAGCTAACACTTGGTTCAAGAATCATAAAAGAAGGTTGTATACATGGAAGAAGCTTGGAGATACTAAAAGGTATCAGATAGATTATATAATGGTAAGGCAGAGATTTGGGAATTAGGTTTTAAATTGTAGAACATTTCCAGGGGCAGATGTGGACTCTGACCACAATCTATTGGTTATGACCTATAGGTTAAAACTGATGAAACTGCAAAAAGGCGGGAATTTAAGGACATGGGATCTGGATAAGCTGAAAGAACCAGAGGTTGTACAGAGTTTCAAGGAGAGCATAAGGGAACAATTGACAGGAATGGGGGAAAGAAACACAGTAGAAGAAGAATGGGTAGCTCTGAGGGATGAAGTAGTGAAGGCAGCAGAGGATAAAGTAGGTAAAAGGATGAGGGCTGCTAGAAATCCTTGGGTAACAGCAGAAATATTGAATTTAATTGATGAAAGGAGAAAATATAAAAATGCAGTAAATGAACCAGGCAAAAAAGTATACAAACATCTCAAAAATGAGATCGACAGGAAGTGCAAAATGGCTAAACAGGGATGGCTAGAGGACAAATGTAAGGATGTAGAAGCTTATCTCACTAGGGGTAAGATAGATACTGGCTACAGGAAAATTAAAGAGAACTTTGGAGAAAAGAGAACCATGTGTATGAATATCAAGAGCTCAAATGGCAACCCAGTTCTAAGCAAAGAAGGGAAGGCAGAAAGGCGGAAGGAGTATATAGAAGGTTTATACAAGGGCGATGTACTTGAGGACAATATTATGGAAATGGAAGAGGATGTAGATGAAGAAGAAATGGGAGATAAGATACTGCGTGAAGGGTTTGACAGAGCACTGAAAGACATGAGTCAGAACAAGGCCCCTGGAGTAGACAACATTCCATTGGAACTATTGACGGCCTTGGGAGAGCCAGTCCTGACAAAACTCTACCATCTGGTGAGCAAGATGTATGAGACAGGCGAGATACCCTCAGACTTCAAGAAAAATATAATAATTCCAATTCCAAAGAAAGCTGATGTTGACAGATGTGAAAATTACCGAACTATCAGTTTAATAAGTCACAGCTGCAAAATACTAACGCGAATTCTTTGCAGACGAATGGAAAAACTGGTAGATGCGGACCTCGGGGAGGATCAGTTAGAATTCCGTAGAAATGTTGGAACACGTGAGGCAATACTGACCTTACGACTTATCTTAGAAGAAAGATTAAGAAAAGGCAAACCTACGTTTCTAGCATTTATGGACTTAGAGAAAGCTTTTGACAATGGTCACTGGAATACTCTCCTTCAAATTCTAAAGGTGGCAGGAGTAAAATACTGGGAGCGAAAAGCTATTTACAATTTGTACAGAAACCAGATGGTAGTCATAAGAGTCGAGGGGCATGAAAGGGAAGCAGTGGTTGGGAAAGGAGTGAGACAGGGTTGTAGCCTCTCCCCAATGTTATTCAATCTGTATATTGAGCAAGCAGTAAAGGAAACAAAATAAAAATTTGGAGTAGGTAATAAAATTAATGGAGAAGAAATAAAAACTTTGAGGTTCGCCGATGACATTGTAATTCTGTCAGAGACGGAAAAAGGACTTGGAAGAGCAGTTGAACGGAATGGACAGTGTCTTGAGAGGAGGTTATAAAATGAACATCAACAAAATCAAAACGAGGATAATGGAATGTATTCAGATTAAATCGGGTGATGCTGAGGGAATTAGATTAGGAAATGAGACACTTAAAGTAGTAAAGGAGTTTTGCTATTTAGGAAGTAAAATAACTGATGATGGTCGAAGTAGAGAGGATATAAAATGTAGACTGGCAATGGCAAGGAAAGCGTTTCTGAAGAAGAGAAATTAGTTAACATCGAATATAGATTTATATATCAGGGAGTCGTTTCTGAAAGTATTTGTTTGGAGTGTAGCCATGTATGGAAGTGGAACATGGACGATAACTAGTTTGGACAAGAAGAGAATAGAAGCTTTCGAAATGTGGTGCTACAGAAGAATGCCGAAGATAAGGTGGATAGATCACGTAACTAATGAGGAGGTACTGAATAGGATTGGGGAGAAGAGAAGTTTGTGGCACAACTTGACTAGAAGAAGGGATCGGTTGGTAGGACATGTTTTGAGGCATCAAGGGATCACAAATTTAGCATTGGAGGGCAGCGTGGAGGGTAAAAATCGTAGAGGGAGACCAAGAGATGAATACACTAGGCAGATTCAGAAGGATGTAGGTTGCAGTAGGTACTGGGAGATGAAGAAGCTTGCACAGGATAGAGTAGCATGGAGAGCTGCATCAAACCAGTCTCAGGACTGAAGACAACAACAACAACAACATGGTTAAGGAATGGACTAACTCAGCCGCAAATTATTTATAGTACCTGACAGGGATTCCATCGGGTATTTGGCTGTGTTCATTTTTAACGATTTCCGATGTTTCTCAATGCTACTAATATCTACAGACTTTTTTCATTCAACTTTACAATGTGCGAGATTTACACTGGAGCACTGCTTCTGCATTTTACTCTGTAAAGGAACATTTGAAAGCAGGTCAGCATTTCTGATTTAGCTTTGGTACGACTAATTTCAATTCCTGCGTCATTATTGAGCATTTTGACACTGTCTCTGGTGCCTCTGGGTTTTGTGAATATTGTAATGCTATGTTAATCATTGAAATCTACTTTGCCCTTTACACAGCCAAATGATTTGATCAACCATCTGTCTATATACATCCTCAAGGAGATCTGGCCTGTTTTTGTTCCATAAGATCTAACATGTTTTCATCATGAATGGGGTTCCGAACTATTTGTTCTAGATAGTTACTGCTTTAGGCTTTGCAAGCATATCAATTAAACATTAGTAAGTGTCACAGTAAGCACTGGCAGTTTATTTTGTAAAACTTAAAAACTGTTCATCAGTATTATAGATCTCTCGTTTGGCTGTCTGGCAATTATTCGATTTACCAGAATCATGTAACTGTACATTTTACACCACTGGAAAAAATGCAAGGGGCTAGCCTTCATCCAAGCAAGCTCCTCTTGGACTGACTTCGCGTGTGTATGTCAACGGTCAATAGACCTCATTATCCATTTTCAAGGAAACGTGTTCCCTCTGTGTCAGCGTTGAGACTGTTGGATTTGAATGACTCACGGTAGCAGCGCTGAAATCGCGAGAACGCGTATGCGCCGCAGTTTACTCCGGGAGATTATACAGCACACAATGGTGTCTAAATCTCTCGCAAATCCCAGTACCAGTACCGTGCGTCTGCATCTGGCATGTTATATCCAGCGAATACTAGAATTCTGTCCTTGGACTGAACTGGACCACGGACTTCGTCGCTTGCAGAATACTTTATTGAGTCAGAGGATCATGTTCACGAAGGGCAGCCTCCGATTATCCTTTCTTGTGTTGGTGGGAACCTCGACACTGTTGCAACAGAGCGCATGTTTCTTCATCCCCCTATGATAATAACCTCGGTGTTTACAACGATTTCGCTATAATTACTTTGTATAGTGAAGGATTTGCATTCCAGCTGATGATGTGATTGCAAGATACACAGTAATCCACTACGATGATTTTCCAATCGTCTTGAGAGGTGTGCCGCTTTAAAATAATAAATAATAATAAATGTAATGACTACGATAATGGTGGTTGTGGAGAGAAGATTCTATCTCTAATGTCTGTTTTCAGGCGCTGTAAAGAGGGTCTCACATGTGCCGAGAAAGAAGAAAAACGAACTAGCTTTTTAAATCTTTCATAACAGTTGCGCAAGATGACACTTTGAATACACCCGAAAAGATAATCTCAAAAACGACTAGGATGATATAGTTAAATTTTAGGCTATTTCCTCTGTAGATTCAAAAAACTTAATATTAGCCTCCCCATTTTTGATGAAGAAGTGGTTTCCTAAAAAAATTTCTGTCAGGTGTTTTCATAGTTTTATAAACTCTACAATACTACTGCACACTAGAGCCCATAAGGACGGTTAAATACGAAACTATTACGGGCTGATGGCTCTATAACAGACACCTAGTGCGACATTGTTAACTCCAAATAAATAAACAAAAAACTAGTTCTCTCTGCAGATGTTTCTGTTCATTGTGGTAGGATTGTCAACAACAGAATAATGAAGAACAAAGTACAGCAAAACTACGAGGATACTGAAATCAGCCATAAGTCTATAAGCAGCAAAATGATAGCAATATTGTTACATTGGAATCTGCATTCGATAGCCTAAGGGGATTTTTCTCAGGACGTGACAGAATCAGTAAATCATAACTTGCTGTTAATGAAATCTTATAAGATTAACAGTCAAGTGACAGGGTCCTATTGGAGCAATGTTTTGGCCAGTTTCTTACTCGTTTTCTTCAAACAAAATAGCAAGAAATGTTCTGTATAAAATCCTTTATTGATCATTGACCTATTCCTGAAAATAAGCAGGAAATGTGTTCAAACGATGTTGTCATGTGGCTGATAAATAACAAAAATAATGCAAGTCACCCTTGTAAGTCCGAAACTACTCATATTGCCATTGGTCGTTCATTGATGAGGAATGGTTTTCACCGGCATCGCCGCCAGCCGTCGATACGCAATGTTCGTCAGTCCCATGTAACTTCATCGAACCAGGTAAAGTGAACTTTTAGAAAGGACTAATGAATCGTGGAGCCAGGTTTTTAACTAAACGGTTGCAAATTGTCCATTAAGAACATCAGGAAGTGAACGCAACAAAACAGCATCTTCATAGTGGGGAATAATCAAAACAAATGTGCCAAAGCAGTTGTTAGGTCCACTCTTACAAATCACCTGCCATCGTATTCGCTGATGTGCGAAAATATTATGACCACCTACTTAATAGTTAGTTTGTCCGTCTTTGCAAAGAAATAAAAATGGCTCTGAGCACAATGCGACGTAACTTCTGAGGTCACCAGTTGCCTAGAACTTAAAACTAATTAAACCTAACTAACCTAAGGACATTACAGACATCCATGCCCGAGGCAGGATTCAAACCTGCAACCGTAGCGGTCGCTCGGTTCCAGACTCTAGCGCCTAGAACCGCACTGCCACTCCAGCCGGCAGCAAAGAAATACATCACTGATTCTGCATATTACGGATTCGATAGTTTGTTGGTAGATTTGTGGAGTTATGTGACTTTAGACCTATGGACAGGTCACGTAATTCGCGTAAATAACGGGTCGCTGATTTGCGCACGCGGTGATGGCGCCCGATAGCAACCCAGACGGGTTCCATAGGTTTTACATCAGGCGAATTTGGAAGGCGAGGCATCAACGTGAATTCAGTATACTGCTTCTCAAACCACTGTAGAACGGTAAAAAAACTCTCCCTGTAGATGCTCGGGAGAGCAGTAAGTGAATATTCGACCACATTCGCCGTTTTCGAGATACTCGTTCGCAGGCTTTGCGTAAAAGCAATCTGTCCTTTGGCAAAGTCGCTTATCGCAGCGGATTGCCGCATTTACGGTCCATATCTTCGCTAGGGTGGTCCCACATCAGTCTCTGCTGCGCGTTTCATAGCGCGTCAAATGCCTACAACGTCACCAGACGGCAACCAACCTCGCGGTGGGCAGTGGTCATAATTTTTGGCTTATTAGTGTATCCAAGAATCTGAAATACCTTTCTTTGCTGACGATAAAAGTATTATAATCAATAATAACTGAAAAATTTCAGCACATGACAATGTAAAATTTTCTTGAAAATTAATAACTAGTTCATTGAACTTCGATTAAATACAATATACCTAATTACATGCTGCAGGAAGCCTGACCACACCAGTATGAATAACACCTGAGAGTGTATCAATAAGTGAACAAAATACTTTTAAGTCTTAGGTGTTTATATTGATAAGAAACTGAACTGGAAATCACATGTTACAGATCTTAAACGTTGAAGCTGTGCAGCTTCTGAGTGGCAGATAATATCAGATATTGGAGATGAAAATGTCAAAAAGGTGACTTAAATTTCCTATTTTATTTCGCTAATGTCTAACGACATCATATTCTGGGCTCCCGCGCGCTGTTCGGGAGTGGAATGGAAGAGAGATGGTATGACTGTGGTTCGATGAACCCTCTGCCAAGCACTTAAATGTGAATTGCAGAGTAGTCATGTAGATGTAGAATTCATTACTGAGGTCGATAGTGTTCTTTGCACACAAGCGTGTAATAATGATAAAATGTACTGACCACTCTGTAACGGTACTAGATAGCTCTTTAAACAGTTGGACATGCTAACAAAAGCCCAGAATGAAATCTCTTGTCAACGAACACCTTCAGTTCAAAAACAACAGTAACATTCATAGATATGACATTGATCTAGAAATGATTTGCGCAGTCCCTTAGTCAGCCTCTGTGCTTCGCAGAAATGAACGAGTTATTAAGAAACGAAGATCTCTGACCCCATACCCAGTGATGTAATGAATTTAATAGATGGTATAATCCAAAATGAAACAAAAGTTGCATGACAACCACTTATAATCTATTATAATCTACTTTGTAGAGTGATTTGTGAGTATGAAGCAATGTGGTGTGTGTTTTTTAGAGACAGAGAGAGAAAAAGAGAGAGACTGAAGAAAAGTACTGAACGAAGTTAAGTATACAACTCGCTATACCGACAAGCAAAAATGGCAAAAAGTCGCTAAGGACAGTCGTACAAATGGTTACCTTGTTGCCACACGTTTTACTAAAAAGTTGTGCTAAAAGTGCAGACGTGTCTCGTTCGAAATTAAGGCGAGAGACGCAATTATGCGTTTTGGAACATGTCAGTAACTAAACTAATTAACATCTGTAATTTGAATCACATTTCGTATTCATCTTCGAAACTATTTGTTTTTATATCAAAAATGGCTTGGTTCAAATGGCTCTGAGCACTATGGGACTTAACTTCTGAGGTCATCAGTCCCCTAGATCTTAGAACTACTTAAATCTAGCTAAGCTTAGGACATCACACACATCCATGCACGAGGCAGGCTCGAACCGGCAACCGTAGCGGTAGCGCGGTTCCAGACTGAAGCGCCTAGAACTGCTCGGCCACAACGGCCGGCTGTTTTTAAGTCATTTTCATTCTTCCCCTGTGTGGCGATATTCATACGGAGGTTGCCGTCTGACATCACTTGAGTCGCTGGAATCAGCACTCCTGTACGTCGTTTTGCAGCGTTTCATTCTGAGTCACAGTGAGATACTTACATGAAAACTCACAGGCCAACGTCAGAATGTGACATATGACTTTAACGTCAGTTAAATTGTCGCGATCAGAAGGCAACCAGCATTAATAATGGATTTCTTTTTAAGAACATAGTGCGGTGCGGTAAAAATCCAAGTTTGATTAAATTTTCCTCTTTCCTTGTTTCCACCCATCATCCAAATCCTGTTTAATATTTGGCGACGTATCAAGCCAGTAAGAAGGTTGGTTGGCGTCGTTGTCCGACGGCTGGTGACCGATTAATTGCGTACAATTCTTACAAAAACACATTGCGCAAGTTAATGAAAATGATCGGTGTAAATATCTCTCAGAGGTTCTAGCTTACGTTAAAGAAGCAGTTAACGAAAGAACACAAGAAGTTCTCGATAGTTCACCGCCGACTAATCCGCCTACGACCTCTCGTATTTTGTCGCTGAAACATACATCCAAAACTTATTTGTATGACAAGTGGATAGGGTAGCGATCACGTTTAAAATAGTTAACACTGCTAAATACAGCAACTAAGATAATTATCGAGCCCATAGTGAAGGAGGGTGCCCATAGGATAGTTTGTAGGGGTTGGGGTGGGGTGGGAGTGGAGGGGGGGGCAAGACCTTGGAGTATAGAGTATACTTAATGTTTTCGAAGACGAATGGCGACCTGTAAGTAGCCATAAAAAGGTTATAGTATGTAACCTGTTAAAAACCTGCATAATACCGACTTTCAAATCATTTTCCTGAAAAAAAAGGCTGAATACACCATTTTTTTTCCTTTTGCTGAGAGCTAGGAACGGAGCGTCCCACTCCACCCCACCCGCTCCCCTCCTTGTGCCTCTTATACGCGCCCTTGCCAACAGCTATAGACAGTGTACACTTACATGTTGACAGTACAAGCTCAGACTGAAGACAAAGTAAGGAGGCGGGAAGAAGACGCGCAGAGACATCTACACTACTGCCCATTAAAATTGCTACATCACGAAGATGACGTGCTACAGACTCGAAATTTAACCGACAGGAAGAAGATGATGTGATATGCAAATGATTAGCTTTTCAGAGCATTCACGCAAGGTTGGCGCCGGTGGCGACACCTACAACGTGCTTACATGAGGAAAGTTTCAAACCGATTTATCATACACCAACAGCAATTGACCGGCGTTGCCTGGTGAAACGTTGTTGTGACGCCTCGTGTAAGGAAGAGAAATGCGTACCATCACGTTTCCGACTTTGATCAAGGTCGGATTGTAGCCTATCGCGATTGCGGTTTATCGTATCGCGAAATTGCTGCTCGTGTTGGTCGAGATCCAATGACTGTTAGCAGAATATGGAATCGGTGGGTTCAGGAGCGTAATACGGAACGCCGTGCAGGATCCCAACGGCCTCTTATCACTAGCAGTCGAGATTACAGCCATCTTATCCGCATGGCTGTAACGGATCGAGCAGCCACGTCTCGATCCCTGGGTCAACAGATGGGGACGTTTGCAAGACAACAACCATCTGCACGAACAGTTCGACGACGTTTGCAGCAGCATGGACTATCAGCTCAGAGACCATCGCTGCGGTTACCCTTGACGCTGCATCACAGACAGGAGCGCCAGTGATGGTGTACTCAACGACGAACCTGCGTGCACGAATTGCAAAACGTCATTATTTCGGATGAATCCGGGTTGTGTTTACAGCATCATGATGGTCGCGTCCGTGTTTGGCGACATCGCGGCGGACGCACATTGGGAGTGTGTATTCTTCATCGCCATACTGGCGTATCACCTGGTGTGCTGGTATGGGGTGCCATTGGTTACGTCTCGGTCACCTCTTGTTCGCACTGATGGCTCTTTGAGCAGTGGGCGTTGCATTTCAGATGTGTTACCACCCGTGACTCTACCCTTCCTGCGAAACCCTACATTTCAGCAGGATAATGCACGACGGCGTGTTGCAGATCCTGTACGGGCCTTTCTGGATACAGCAAATGTTCGTCTGCTGCCCTGGCCACCACATTCTTCAGATCTCTCACCAACTGAAAACGTCTGGTCAATGGTGGCCGAGCAGCTGGCTCGTCACAATACGCCAGTCACTACTCTTGATGAACTGTGGTATTGTGTTGAAGCTGCATGGGCTGCTGTTCCTGTACTCGTCATCCAAGCTCTGATTGACTCAATGCCCAGGCGTATCAAGGCCGTTATTACGGCTAGAGGTGGTTGTTCTGGGTACTAATTTCTCAGGATCTGTGCACCCAAATTGCGTGAAAATGTAATCACGTGACAGTTCTAGTATGGTATATTTGTCCAATGAATGCCCGTTTATCATCTTCATTTCTTCTTGGTGGAGCAATTTTAATGGCCAGTAGTATATCATTTGTTATCAGAGACACGAACTCCCATCTCAGATCTAGTAATTTACTCAGACACAAACGTCCAAGCTGGCCGCTGTGGCCGAGAAGTTCTAGGCGCTTTTGCCCGGAACAGCGCTGCTTCTACGGTCGCAGGTTCAAATCCTACCTCTGACATGGCTGTGTGTGATGTCCTTAGGTTTGTTAGGTTTAAGTAGTTCTAAGCCTAGAGGCAAGATGACCTCAGATGTTAAGTCCCATGCTTAGAGTCATTTGAACCATTTTTGAACAAATGCAAAAGTGTTCGCTGGATTCTTAACAAATAACACTCTAGTAAAATGTTTCATCCAACAGACTCAAGAAAAAAATTGTGTTTTCTTAATGCAAAATCGGCCAACGGCCTAGCCGCATTTATAACACCAGTTCCCGCCAGATCACCGAGATTAAGCGCTGTTGGGCTGGGCTAGCACTTGGCTAGGTGAAAATCGGGTCTGATGAGCGCAGTTGGCAAGCGGGATGCACTCAGCCCTTGTGAGGCAAACTAGGGAGTTACTTGAATGAGAAGTAGCTCCGGTCTCTTAAACTGACATACGGCCGGGAGAGCGGTGTGCTGACCAATGCCCCTTCACATCCGCGTCCAGTGAGACCTATGGGCTGAGGATGTCACGGCGGCTGGTCTGTACCGTTGGGCCTTCCTGTCCTGTTCGGGTAAGTTTTTTATGTGAATCATTCTGAAAATCAGTTCAACTGACAACAGTTGTTACAGAACTGAAAAATAAAGAACAATACACTTGTCATATTTTTATTTCTTTTTTTGAAGACAGGGCTCTTTCCCCGTCTCGTCGATAACTATGCGACTGAGGGTCGAGCGTAGCTCTGTAGGACAAATAAAAGGAACGATATAACCGAAATCAATTTGCCCATACAGGGAAATGGTTTACGCTATCCTTTACTCAGCCTTAGTGCGTCACAGAAATGAGCGAGGTACTAAGACGTAACAATCTTTGACCAATTACCGACTGATGTGAAGAATTTAATAAATAGTGAAATTAACTTACAACCCAAACTGAAATAATAGCTGCTTGACAACCACGTAGAAGCTACACCCACTTCACGAATTAGATCGGCGCGCCCATTCCAGAGTAACTTTATTGGTCTTACCAACTACCTTTTATCTGTCAGCTTGTTACCGTAGTTACTCTTTGCTCATAAAATTTCAACGCACCTATGTCTTTTTTCTTCCATTTTAGTGTTAGAAAGGCGACCTACAACTTTCTTCTTTTGCCTTCACTGCGGATGTGATCGGGTCTGCTGTTTCTGTGGCTTGAATTTGGCTTGTAACGGTCCAGTCCACCGTCGTTGTGGTGACAAGATAAGCCCTTAAGCACAGGATGAATTTCTTCCGTCACTCGATTTCCAAGACGTCTCCATTCAAACGTTCTTCCTCTGTCAGTTGCTGTTCATTTGTGTAAACTGCGGCTCGCAATAATTTATAAACCCTGCTCTTCAAATTGGTTTCAGCCCACTGACAGTGGAGTGGGGCTTACCAAAGCTGCAAAATTACTATGAATTTGGTATCATCCATATATTAGATTCGTAGCCTATATTTGTGTGGAACACACTATTACTACGTTGTCTTAGGAATAACGCTTTCGATGTTATTACCTCTGCGTGGCTGGTACCACCTTAAGTGGCAGACGGTAAGTGTGTAAGATGTAAATGAACTGCCTCCTTGAAAGATACAATCACTATTTTCGAAACTCAGTCACTGTGCAACTGAACGGTAAAACTGTGAACGAAATACGCTTTCCTCTACGTGAAACAGAAATCGAAGTCCTTTATACACGGCGTTTCTAAAGTTCCTGTTCCAACACCAAGCATTTGTAAGGTGCTCTTGGCAGGTAGTGGCTCGAATAGGAGATCATCACTGGAGACGTATTCTTTGTGTTCTGCGGAAGAAACCAAAGCAATGTGCTACATTTACCGGCATCTCCTGTGTGAAACAGAGATAATAATTTACAGTGTCTCTACTAGTTATGATTATTATTACCACCGAAATAATGCAAAAGCAATTGCAGCTGTTATAACAGCTGTTATAACAGTAGAATGTGATATGGCTAGTTAGGGGAAAAAGAGGTACTGAGTATGAAGTATGACACCTAAGAACTACATGTTTCAAGTGTGTCTTATCACTGATCATTGTTACTACACTGAATGGAAGCTTAGTGATAATTACCGCAGACCACTAAAAACATTTTTCCATATAGTTTGAACCTCTGAGACAGATATTTTTGAACATTATAAGTTTTGAGAGCAATCTTCTTTCTCTTTCTTTGCAGATTTTCACTGTCTTAGGTGCAGCTGTATCCACGAAACATGAGTAGCAGTATTACATTTCATGTCTGACAGAGAAGCCTGTCTACTTTCATGTTTTGTGTTTCAGTAAATGAACGAGACGTAGTGCCAGCTCTACTTGACAGCTATGTACTTTACCAAGAAGTGACGTCAGAGATCGATTTGAGATGCTGAGAAAGAAAGACGGAAGGAAGATTACGGTTTAACGTCCCATCGACGTTGAGCTCATTAGACATAGAGCACACGCTTGGAATGTTTCAAGGATGGGGAAGAAAATCGGCGGCATTCTTTCAAAGGAAGAAGCCCGGAATTTTCCTGAAGTGATTTGGGAAAATCACGGAAAAATTAAAAGAGTCGCGCGCGGATCTGAACCGTCGTCCTCCCGAGTGCTGCACGATTCGTTACAGCCATGCGGATGTTTGTCATCTCGACTGCTAGAGACACGAGGCCGTTGGGACCCCGCACGGCGTTCCGTATTACCCTCCTGAATCCACCGATTCCATATTCTGCTGACAGTCATTGGATCCCGAGCAACGCGAGCAGTAATGTCGCGATACGATAAACCGCAATCGCAATAGGCTACAATCCGACCTTTATAAAAGTCGGAAACGTGATGGTACGCATTTCTTCTCCTTACACGAGGGATCACAACAACGTGTCACCAGGCAACGCCGGTCAACTGCTGTTTGTGTATGAGAAATCGGTTGGAAACTTACGTCATATCAGCACGTTGTAGGTGTCGCCACCGGCGCCAACCTTGTGTGAATGCTCTGAAAAGCTAATCATTTGCATATCACAGCATCTTCTTCTTGTCGGTTAAATTTCGCGTCTGTAGCACGTCATCTTCGTGGTGCAGCAGTTTTAATGGCCAGTAGTGTATTTGAGCGCCATCAGCTTCAGTACGAATACTCAGTTTCTAATTGTAATACTTATCGTTTAAACTTAACACACTCTTAATGAATAGATAGTGATAGTATGTTAAATTTTTAAATTCCGTCAATAATTAGACTTAATATTCAGAATGGACTTTTTGTTGCTCCTGGAAGTCGTTAGATAGGCCAAGGCCACTTGCAACAAAAAGTCCATGACAGACAGCCAAAAACGGATTTTATATTGTAGATTTTAGGTATGTGCGATCCCTTAACGAAATGTACGATAATGTCGATGCAGTTATGCGAGCCAGTAACGCTGAAAGGTTGACAACGCTGGTTGGTAACGATTCGTGTAATGAACCACAGGAAGTCAACATAACGAATGAAGATTGAAGAGGCAGCTGTTGGTAGCCAACAAGATTCTCGTTACTAAATGTAGTATCCTGCCCACTTGTCTAATACAGAGTGCCTAGGAAGCTGTTTTCTCTGATCGCTAGACAACAATTCAAGCAAATCGTATTACTGGAGTTTATTACAGTGAGTTCAAAAATGGTTCAAATGGCTCTGAGCACTATGGGACTTAACTTCTGAGGTCATCAGTCCCCTACAACTTAGAACTACTTAAACCTAACTAACCTAAGGACATCATACACATCCATGCCCGAGGCAGGATTCGAACGTGCGATCGTAGCGGTCGCGCGGTTCCAGACTGTAGCGCCTAGAAGCGCACGGCCACTCCGGCCGGCACAGTGAGTTAAATTGACAATACTTAACTTTGTGTATTCACAAACGTGTGAACGTGTGTCGCAAGCAAATGGCGACATGCTATTTTTTAGAGGTGGAGCCCCTATACGCGCACATCGGCATAATGACCAACTCAATAGGTCTACTGCGATCTCTGCATGGTCAGTTATCACTAAAGTGAGATGTCGCAGGATGTGGGTACTGCGTAGTTTGCGTACGTCTAGTTCAGGTTAACCATTAATACGCGCTCATCTGGAGATAGAATGGGTCGAAAGTGAAACGAAGGATAGCGGTTTGAAGGGCAGAGGAAAAAAGTGCCAAGGCAAGAGCCAAGGGAAAAAAAAACCCTCTGCGATAGTAAAGTTGGGTGCTAAGAGCAGTAGCGGATGTCTTGCTGCCTGGAACAGGTCATGCAAGGGTAGGCTTTGTTAGTAGTGGGTGTTATGCATGTCGATACCTTTGAAGTTGTGCGGTGATGTTGCTCGGCGGCTGCCGCTGGGTGCCGGCGTTGATCTCTCGGTCAGCGTCAGCAAACCTGTAACAATTAGGTTCATCATCGTTTTGTGTCCGAAAGGTCATATATCAGATGCACAGTGTAGTGTGTGTTGGCGATTTGTTTGTGCGTCAGTGGCCGAGCTCGTCGGTTTCCCTGCTGTAGCCTGTTGATAGGCCTTAGTAGCAGCTCGTATTTCCAGCCAACTTTGCTGATATGCAGGGACTTGCCGACGTTTGTCGCTTGTTGGTGTTTGTTGTCTTGCCATAGGTAGTTATGCCCTAGCCAACTGTGTCTTTGGCCGCTTAAGCTTCCACCTATGGAAATAATCGGCTAAGCGGCGCAGCGCTTATATTCTCTTCGTATAGATGCCGCTCCAGTCGTGGTGTCGTGGTAGTCAGCCTACTATTTTCTGACGTCGTCTCACAGCCCTCTCTGCTGCAACGTTCCACGGGCGACGTGCCGGAGCTTGATGTTACGTCAGCACTTATTTGTTTTAGTTGTAACTATTTGTTATGTATAATTGTTTTCTGACATGTTCTACATCCTGGAGGGCCACCTCACTACGAATCAAGTGGGATGAAAGTAAATCCACTCTAATCTAGTCTGTATGGTTCGTAAACGAAGTTGACTGGTGTTTTGTTCTGTTGCGTTAGAATGTAAACATGTCGAAATTTTCGACAAATACGGATGTTGGAAATACAGGTAGATTATTGCAATGACGAATGTGTATCTGGGTTATGTACACATCAGTTTATTATAACAAACTAAATTTTCATGCTGAAATTTGGTGGCTAATTACACAGTTCAATCTAACCTAGGCCTCAAATTATGCTACAGGTCAGTTTCTCAGCTCATCTAGGTATCTCCCATTGAGATTCGTCAGCTTTGCCAACTTATAACCAAACTGTCAGAATCAAACCTTACCTAAGTCACGGGGTTCACTACAGGTCAGTCTGCCAGCACGTCCGTTTTTTCCAGTCACCAAAGAAATAACAAAATTAGTAAATAGCCTCAAAATTCATAAATACTCATTCACCAAAGGTTATTGTGGCGCTCTCCATTGCCTGCATCGTAAACTAACGTTATTGTCGAATTTGTTAATGACCATAACTCGAAAAAAATTCAAAGAAATACCAAATTTTGTAACAAGATTTTCTATTGTCGCAGTAGAGTGTCATTTCTACTGATAACTGCTTCAAATGTAAAAGGCTACTAGGCCCACATTAAAAGAGAATCAGCAACCTTAGTTTAAATTTATTTGTTTACTGTTCTGTAAAATATTGCAACAGGTATAATGGAACCCCACTGTGCACGCTGTTCTCAGGCATGGGATGAGTTAGATGCTGTTCATAAGGAGCTGCAAATCGTGCTAACTACTGCCAAGCGATTGAAAGTGTCTGAAAATGGGTGTGTTTGGGAGGGCTACCGAGAGGCACGTACCAGAGATACCGAAGAGGAGGCAGGGAGTTGGTGGAACTTACGATACTACATCCAACCTCCTAACCATCACAAGTTCGAGTTTCTGTCTTCCACTGAAACCAAAAATGAGCCAGTAAGACCCACATTACCTTTTGGGAAATGTGGTAAGTTGCCTGTCAAGGGAAGACAAACACAGAAGGATAAAGGTCTGTTAACGATTGGCAATTCAAACTTATGGTGAATAATGATGTCCCTTAGGGAAATGGAAGCAAGTGATTGGAAGAAACACCGTGTCCACTCAGTGTGTGTGTATCTGGGGGCCTCATTTAACATGTTGAAGAGGCTATTCTGGTAGCCACTGACGGAATAGGGTGTAATCAACTGCAGACTGTGACGCACGTTTTAACAAACAGTGCATGTAAATCTCTGTTCGGTCGTATTTGTACCATTCTAGCGTTTGGCAGAGAAGATGCCGGCCTTGCTCATGGAGTATCAACAAAGCTCACAATCTGCAGCAGTGTCCCTGGAACATATTGTCACCTTCTGGTTTTTTTGTTGAGTGGATGGCTTGAACCAGAGTCTACGAAAGTTTTGTGAGAAACTAGGCTGCGACTTCCTGGGTGTACACCATAGTGGTGACAACTGTATGGTTCCCCTAAATGGATCAGGTGTGCACTTTTTCATAATAGGCTGCTACCAAGGTAGATTGCGTGTGGGGTCCATGCAAGCGGTTTTTACATTAGGTGACTCTCCATCCAGTCCAAATTTGTAAATCTGTCGTAAGATCCTATGGGACCAAACTGCTGAGGTCATCGGTCCCTAAGCTTACACACTTCTTAATCTACCTTAAACTAACTTACACTAAGGACAGCACACAGACCCATGCCCGAGGGAGGACTTGAAACTCCGACGGGCGGAACTCCAGTCCTAATAATGATACCTATAGGACAGAAAGAAGTATTAGTGTAAAAACCAAAGAAGTACCCATATCCCACAGGCGAGAGTATTAAAACCCTAGTGATTAGCTGTTGAAGTATTCGCAACAAAGTGTCAGAGTTTGGAGCACTCCTAAAAAGCAGTGAAGAGGACATAAAATACTAGGTTCAGAATGCTAGTTAAACCCGAAGTTGACAGCAGAGAGACTTTTGGGGAAAATGTAAGCACATATCGAAAGGATAGGCTAATGGGAAATGCAGGTGTTGTCTTTGTCGCAGTAGACAAGAAACTAGAATCAACCGAGATAGAAATTGAAGCTGCACATGAGATTGTATTGGTGAATTTCATTGTCAAGGATGGGCATAAAATTATAATTAGACCCTTGTCTCGACCGGCAGACTCATCTCGCTTAACCGAAAAATTTAGAGAACATGTCAGTTTTCGGTTTGCTAGTGTGTAAGTTCCTCAGTCATACTGTAATCATCCTACTATCTGTTGGGGTAAAGACAGTTTTGTTAGTCGGTACAATGACAGGGCTTCCAATGAAATACTACTAAATTCGACATCCTGTGAAATATTATTAAATTCGTTCTCTGATAACTATCTAAAACAGATGGTTTGGAACCGCGCTCATGATGGAAATATATTAAGTCTATTGCTAAAAATAATCCTGCTCTCTTTGAGGATGTCAACATTGAATCTGGTATCATTGATCATGAGGCATACTAAGGTTAAATGATGATGATAACATCCTCTTGGGTAAAATATTCCAGAGGTAAAATAGTCCCCCATTCTGATCTCCGGCTGTGGACTACTCAAGAGGACGTCATTATCAGGAGAAACAAAATTGGCATTCCACGGATTGGACGGTGCCAGATCCTTTAATCGGGCAGATAGGTAAGTCAAATTAAAGAGGGAAATGGATAAGTTAAAGATAGCTATAGTGGGAATTAGTGAAGTTCAGTGGCAGCAGGAACAGGACTTCTGGTCAGTTGGATACAGGGTTGTAAATACAAAATGAAATAAGGGTAATGCAGGAGTAGGTTTAATAATGAATAAAAAATATTGGAACGTGGATAAGCTACTATGAACAGTGTAGTGAACACATTATCTTAGCCAAGGTAGACATGAAGCCATGACCTACCATGTAGTACACATTTATGTTGCAACTAGCTCCTCAGATGCTGAAGGGATTGAAGAAATCTATGATGAGATAAAAGAAATTATTCAGTTAGTTAAGGGAGACGATAACTTAGTAGTCACTTGCCACTAGAATTCAACAGAAGGAAAAGTAGTAGTTGAATATGGACTGGGGAAAAAGAATGAGAGAGGAAGCTGCCTGGTAGAATTGTGCACAGAGAAAATTTTATCGTAGCTAACACTTGTTTTAAGAATCATGAAACAAGGTTTCAGGTTGATAACATACAGGTAAGACAGAGATTTCTGAAAAGACATTTCCAGCGGCAGATGTGGACTCTGACCACAATTTATTGGTTAGGAATTGTAGATTATAGCTGAAGAACTGCAAAGAGGTAGGAATTTAAGAAGATCGGACCTGGATAAACTAAAAGAACAACAGTTGTACAGAGTTTCAGAGGGGGCATTAGGGAACAATTGACAAGAACAGGGGAAAGGAATACAGTAGAAGAAGAATGAGTAGCTTTGAGAGATGAAATAGTGAAGGCATCCGAGGATCAAGTAGATGAAAAGACGAAGACTATTAGAAATCCTTGAGTAACAGAAGAAATATTGGATTTAACTGATGAAAGGAGAAAATATAAAAATGCAGTAAATGAAGCAGGCGAAAGGGAATACAAAGTCTAAAATATGAGATCTACAGAAAGTGCAAAATGACTCAGCAGGAATGGTTAGACTGCAAATGTAAGGACGAGGAAGCATCTGTCCCTAGGGGCAACATAGATTCCACCTAGAGGAAAATTAAAGAGACCTTTGGAGAAAAGACAACCACCTGCACGAATGACAGATCAGTTGGAAAAACTGTCCTACGCAAAGAAGGGAAAGCAGAAAGGTGGAACGAGTACATGGAAGATCTATACAAGAGAGATGTACTTGAGGGAAATATTATGGAATTGGAAGAGGACGTAGATGAAAATGAGATGGGAGAGATGATACTGCGTGAAGAATTTCACAGAGTACTGAAAGACCTAAGTAGAAACAAGGCCTCACGAGTAGACAACATTCCGTTAGAGCTGCTGATAGCCTTGGGAGAACCAGAAATGACAAGCTGGTGAGCAAAATGTATGAGGCTGGCGAAATGCCTCATATTACAAGAAGAATATAATCATTCCAACTCAAAGAAAGCAGGCGCTGAAACACGTGAATATTACACAACTATCTGTTTGATAAGCCATGGTTGCAAAATGATAACACGAATTCTTTAAAGAAGAACGGAAAAACTAGTAGAAGCAGATCTCGGAGAAGATCCGTTTGGATTCCAGAGAAATATGGGCACACGCGAGACAATACTGACACTACGACTTAAGGAGAGGAAAAACCTACCTTTATAGCTTTTATAGACTTAGAAAAAGCTCTTCCAAATTCTGAAGGTGGCAGGGTAAAATAGAGGGAACGAAAGGCTATTTATAATTTATAAAGAAACCAGGTGGCAGTTATAACAGTGGAGGAGCACAAAAGGGAAGCAGTGACTGATGAAGGAGTGCAACAGGGTTGTAGCGTATACCCATTATTATTCAATCTATATATTGAGCAAGCGGTAAGGGAAACAAAAGAAAAATTTGAAGTAGAAATTAAAGTTCAGGGAGAAGAAATAAAATCTTTGAGGTTTGCCCACGACCTTGTAAGTCTGTCAGAGACAGCTAAGGACCAAGAAGGGCAGTTGAACGGAATGGGCAGTGTCTTGGATGGAGGAAGTGAGATGAACATCAACAAAAGCAAAACGATGATAATGGAATGCAGTCGAAATATATCAGGTGATGCTGAGGGAATTAGATAAGGAAATGCGACACTTAAAATAGTAGATGAGTTTTGCTATTTGGGGAGCAACAGAACTGATGGTGGTCGAAGTACAGAGGATATAAAACGTAGACTGGTAATGGCAAGGACAACGATTCAGAAGAAGAAAAATTTGTTAATATCGAGTATAGATTTAAGTGTTGGGAAGTATTTCCTGAAAATGTTTGTATGGAGTGTAGCCATCTATGGAAGTGAAACGTGGACGATAAAGAGTTTAGACAAGAAGTTTTGGTAATGTGGTGCTACAGAAGAATGCTGAAGATTAGATAGGTAGATGACGTAACTAATGAGCAGATTTTTTTTCTTTTTTGGTCGTCAGTCTACTGACTGGTTTGATGCGGCCCGCCACGAATTCCTTTCCTGTGATAACCTCTTCATCTCAGAGTAGCACTTGCAACCTGCGTCCTCAATTATTTGCTTGACATATTCCAATCTCTGTCTTCCTCTACAGTTTTTGCCCTCTACAGCTCCCTCTAGTACCATGGAAGTCATTCCCTCATGTCTTAGCAGATGTCCTATCATCCTGTCCCTTCTCCTTATCAGTGTTTTCCACATATTCCTTTCCTCTCCCATTCTGCGTAGAACCTCCTCATTCCTTACCTTATCAGTCCACCTAATTTTCAACATTCGCCTATAGCACCACATCTCATATGCTTCGATTCTCTTCTGTTCCGGTTTTCCCACAGTCCATGTTTCACTACCATAGAATGCTGTACTCCAGACGTACATCCTCAGCAATTTCTTCCTCAAATTAAGGCCGGTATTTGATATTAGTAGACTTCTCTTGGCCAGAAATGCCTTTTTTGCCATAGCGAGTCTGCTTTTGATGTCCTTACTCCGTCCGTCATTGGTTGTTTTACTGCCTAGGTAGCAGAATTCCTTGACTTCATTGACTTCGTGACCATCAATCCTGATGTTACGTTTCTCGCTTTTCTCATTTCTACTACTTCCTATTATCTTCGTCTTTCTCCGATTTACTCTGAAACCATACTGTGTACTCATTAGACTGTTCATTCCGTTCAGCAGATCATTTAATTCTTCTTCACTAAATAGAATTGGGGAGAAGGGAAATTTGTGTCACAACCTGACTAGAAGCAGGGAACTGTTAGTGAGACACATTCTGAGGCATCAAGCGATCACCAATTTAGTACTGGAGGGAAACGTGAGCGGTAAAAATCGTAGAGAGAGCCCAATTGATGAATACAGTAAGCAGTTTCAGGAGGGTGTAGGTTGCAATAGTTACTTGGATATAAAGAGGCTTGCACAGGGTAGAGTAGCATGGAGAGCTGCATCAAACCAGTCTTTGGACTGAAGACCACAATGACAACTGTGCCATGTCTCAATGAGAAAGTTGAAACTTTAAGCTCAGCTCGATATATATATTAAGCAGATTCTGTAATTAATTTGTGGCAGATTTAGCCCCTATTCTAAATATAATCTACAGTAGATCTCTTGTGGGAAGGACCCTCCACGATAAACAGTCACTCTTAAGAAACTTCTAAAGAAACGACGACTACTTCATAGTAGGTATGAAACAAAACAAACAGCTATAGGTAGATAAATGCTCAACGAAATTAATTCGGCTATCAGGAGAGAAATGCATGAAGCCTTCAAGAACTACCATAGCAGAATACTGTTGAACGATATTTCGCAAAAAAACCCAGAGAAATCCTGGTTCTATGTAAGGGCTGTCACTGGCACCAAAATCGGTGTCCAGTCACTCACGGATGATAAATGAACTGAAATTGAGTGTAGTGAAAATGGTTAACAACATTTTCAGATACTCCTTTGCAAAGAAAAAGCCAGGAGTATTGCCTCAATTTAGTTGTTATGCCACTGAAAAGATGAGTACGAGTGGAATGGCTATTAGTGCCAGTGGCGTTGAGAAACAGCTGAAATCGTTCAAACTTAACAAAGCTCCAAGGCTTGATGGAATCACCAGCAGATTCTGTAATTAATTTGTGGCAGAGTTAGCCCCTATTCTAACTATAATCTACAGTAGATCCCTTGGGGGTGGGGGCGCTCAGTATGGTAGTTAGAAGTAAGCACATGTCATACTCATTACAAGAAGGGTAGCAGAAGCGCTCCACAAAACTACCACGCATTATCCTTGCCTCTGTGCCATCCAACATGAATCCGAAAACATCGATCGCGTGGAACCCAACTCGCACTTTGCTCTCAGTACATACGATACTGGAAGCCACGGATTAATGCAATCAGGTAGATGCAGTGCTTCTGCAATTCTGAAAAAGAATTTGACCCACGAGAACATCTACGCTTATTATAAGAGGTATGATCGCGTAAGGTATTAACTGAAATTTGTGACTGGACTGAGGACCTCAGACTTTTCGCACATTATGCAGTTATCTAAAAAGAAGTACTGTCCCAAAGAAGCTGCACAAATATTCAGTCAGACATTGATAAGAATTCGAAGTGAGGCATGAATTGGCAACTTGCTTTAGAAGTTCAAAACTATGAAACTGTGTATGTCACAAAAGGAAAAACATAGTACACAGTAACTATAATGTCAGTTGCAGTTGGAATGGGTCAATTTATACAAAGACGTGGATGTCAAAATTTGTAAGGATGTGAAATGGAATAATCACATAGGCTCAGTCATAGTTACAGCAGGTGGCAGACTGCGACTTATTGGTAGAGTGCTAGGGAAGTGCAATCAGTTTATAAATCAGAGTGTGTATAAAAGTTTCATGTGATCCATCCTACAATATTCCTCAAAGGCGTGAAACCCATACCAAATAGCTCAAGCAGGCGACACTGAAATGAAGGACGACAGCATGAATGGCCGCATCTTAGTTCGACTCATGAGAGATTTCACAAAGATGAAGAAAGAAATGAATTGGCTAATATTTGAAGATAGTTGAAAATTGTTCTGTAAAAAGCTAATTAGAAAGTGTCTAGAACCAACTTTAAGTGATGAATATAATAATACTTCACAACCCCCCTACATGTCACTCCCATAAAGAGGATATTAGTCTAATTGCAGCATACTGACGTATTTCAGCAATCATTCTTCCCATGCTGATACAGTGTGAAGTAACCTCTGCCAGACACTTCACACAATACTTTCCAGAGTACTGTTATAGACGTAGATTCCAAATGTAATCAGTTCATATCTGCTGCTGAAAGAAGTCATCAGCCCCAGTGATTGTTATCGTCTACCGTATACTATCACCCAGTTGGCTACGGCCAAATCAACAAATTGCCAAAATCATCACACATTGCAAGAGTTGCCAACACTGTAAGAGCGATAATTATTTTCTTTACTTAACAATGGCCATGGAGTGTATAGACTGACATAGTAAAATAAGAATTCGTTTCAGTTTCATGCATGTGACACTTTGTTATTGCTTTAAATTTCACTATCGTTTTAAAGTTATTATTCACTTCTATAAGTTGGGATACAAGCTGCAACAGGCAGAAGACGTGCTTTGTTGGTGCTATACAACCGCGTCTCCCGCTCTGTACCACGCCCACCTCGCGATGGTGCTTTACAGTCAAACCACTGACAGCCATCATACCATCCACCACCGTCCTTTGAAACTACCGTTGTTTCGCGCGGATCCTCCCGTGATTTGATTTCCCCTGAGCAAGTAATAGATGTCAGCACTGGGATCATTGGGGACGATGAGAAATTCCTCACTCTTCTTAACCACCTCGGAGACAGTACGGACCTTACTAGCGGCTTGTTTTTGCACGTTCCAGCTTTTTACAAAGACGAAACTGCCAATACATTAAGGCTACAACGACTAACACGCACGTGTGAACAGCAGCTATATCTCATCATCAGCGAGGCTACTTTGGCCAACAGCGTACTGTGTTCGTTCTGGCGCCCCTTGCGGGTCTAATTGATCCAACGCTACTGCTTGATCGGGAGCTATGGACGCTTTGGCTCCTAGAGTTGCCCGTGAACATCCAGATAGCGATCACATGAGGAGGCAGCTATGGAGTTTAAACTTCTCCTCACTGACATAATACAGGCCCTATCACAACACTGCATTCTAGTCAACGATCAACAGCGCTACGCTGCAGTCAACGCCCAGTGCACCTGCATCGAAACCGAATATGCACGATCCCGACCGAGCTGCCCGACGACGATCTGACCGACACAAGCAGGGCTGTGCCCCCCGCCTCTACCACCACGATCGCCTTTTACGGCTCTGGCGTACAACAATCGCCTACCACGACAGCCGAGGTCATTCCCTACCTAGCTGACTACCGCCACAACTCTTTGTATAAACAAAAGCTGCGCCGACCAAGTGAATAGCCTGCTTCCACGCCCAAGACGTAGCAACGCTACTTCTGGTTTCACACAGGATTTGAGCATGACGTACAGCAATGCAGACAATCCTGCGCCGGCCGAAATTAGAACGGCGACCTGATGTAGGCACACCAGGCCGCTCTTCATTAACAAGACTCCTCCGCACACCACGGCAAAAGAGCAGCGACGCAACGTTTCAATGGGCAGACGACTGCCGACTATATGTCCTTGATAGGCGCCTGCAAACCAGGGCTGATGTGAGCACTCTCGCGCCAGCTACACTATTGCTGTCGTCTCCTGCAACTGCTGGAGGTCAATGACACTGAAATCGCAGCTGATGGAACAGCATATATCGCACTTGGCCTCAGAATTGATACACAAATCCCTTGGACATTCCTAATGGGAGCAACAGTTGAACCAGTTCTGCGAGCTGATTCCTTCCGGCACTACCAACTACTGCCGGGTTTAAATCGCCCCCTCCTATTACAATGGGACAGCCAGTAGCAGATCTGTGGTGTGCTCAGCGATACACTATCTGCACAGTGACGCCCTCGGTTACGCTGCCACCGATCGACACGCCACTCGACACGAAAGTTACAAAGTGAGCTGATCTTTGTCATCTTGATATCTATCACTACTATGGTACCACTACTATAGTCACATGTCAATTCCCACTGCCGGCCGCGGTGGTTTCGCGGTTCTAGGCGCTCAGTCCGGAGCCGCGCGACTGCTACAATCGCAGGTTCGAATCCTGCCTCGGGCATGGATGTGTGTGATGTCCTTAGGTTAGTTAGGTTTAGGTAGTTCTAAGTTCTAGGGGACTGATGACCTAAGATGTTAAGTCCCATAGTGCTCAGAGCCATTTGAACCATCAATTCCCACTCGAGTGCACTCCTCTGAGACAATGTTAACGGCGAAGGCAAATCACATCGCCCTCTGCCTCATGGGTCATAAATTTCTACAGGAACCAACTGCCATATGCTGCTGAGACTGTACTGCATTCACGCAAGTGTTCCGGGGCAAGAATACATCTGATAAACGATGCCTCTATGTGTACTGCAGATGCAGACGGCTTTTGACAAAATAAAAGGACCCCTGTTAACACGCCATGACACTCGCCCATCCATCACCTGACACACATCTAATTATCGCGTCTGATGCTAGCGATCTAGTGATTGAAGCTGCTTTACAGTAAGAGATCGATGGACTCACTCAGCTGCTCGGGTGTTTTCACACAAGCTTACCAACACCCAGAAAAAATGGCCCACATTTGATTGATAACTACTAGCCATATACGAAGCCATTTGTCACTTTCAAGATGATGTTAGGGGGAGACCTGTTACCATACGTACAGACCATCATCCATTGGAAGATGCATTCCGCTATCTGGCCAGTGCAATTGCCCCCTTTGGTAAATTTCAGCACGTTCACGTTGACATTGTAGGACCATTATCCAAATCATGTGGTTACCATTAACTTCTGTCAATAACAAATCACGTGACACACTGGATGGAGGCCATACCCATTTCCAACATATCAGCAGAAATGGTCGAAAAAACTTTTCTCCATACTTGGATTGCCAGATTCGGTTGCCCAGCCTCCTTAATCTCGGACCAGGGTCAACAGTTCGAATCTCAACTGTTCAGTGGCTTATGTCACCTATTCGGATGCCACCAGTTCTACACAACTGCCTACCACCACCGATCCAATGGCTTCATGGAATGGTGGCATCGGATGATGAAAGTAGCTCTCATGTGCCACTCAGAAGTTTGAATGCTGGCACTTCCATGGGTCCTCTTGGGCATTTGCATGGCACATAAAGATGACCTTGATGTGCCACTTTTCAAAATATTATATGGAAAGCCCCTTACCCTACCCATTGAAATTAAAGTATTTGCAAAAGGGTCCCAATAGAGTAGGACTTACTTCAATTAGTCATGTGTGTGTGCACATATATACAAAACATCCATGTGCCAACCCCTACATACCGACGCAAAATCGCTGGAAAGCAAATAATAGTGTCAGTGAACTGGCTTCAACCAGCATGGACATTAGCAGACCTGTCACAGTAGACACTCCCACCCCATCCCTTCTTATGCACCCATTAGTTAATTTCTAATTGTATGTGGATCTCCATGATTTTTCTGCCTGATGACATATTTGTAACATTATGTGATACTTCTACCTACACTGACAGGCAGTCGGGTACAAGCACCGTCACACAGTTTCATGCACATGACTTCTGCCCCACCTTAAGTTGACAAAACAGGACTCACATTTTGTTTGTCAGCAATTGGTATGCTCAGCATCATTGTCCTGGCTTACACCACCACGTGCCCTGCCAGCACCTACTATGGACAGAACAATGCAAGACAATGTTGCCAAACATACCTCCCTCTTCAAATACTGCTTCGAGCCAGCTACAATTAAAGGTGCTGCTGGGAATACATCCTTATCTGCTAAAGCCACTGGCAGCAATCCGTTAGTTGCATCATCAATGTTGTACTTTGATTTGTGCCTTGTATCCTCCAGTACACACTGGTGACTTTTTCTTCCATCACATACAAAGTCACACAGCTGTGTACATCACTTCCAACACAAGACAACCTGCTGCAGCCTCTCCTCAAATGCTCTGCACTATTGGGGGGAGGTGAGGGGGGGGGGGGGGGGTCTGTGGCAGTGTAACATCTCTGCATCAGTAAAAGGAAGATTGCTGCCCCACCCCAGGATGTGAGGAAAGTAAGTTGTCTCTATAAGCTTGTAATGATTACACTTGTTATGTGTATTGTGGTCAGTAATAAACATAGTAGAAATTATATCTTTATGGTGTGTCACTATTCTGCTATCACACTTCTGGTATCCACACTACCATTGTCCACTCCATAATCTATGAGTAATTTGTAGTAAATCAGCATTTGTGTGTCAGTTGCTGTAGCAGATATTCTAACTAACATATTGTGTTACATCTATTTTCCCCTTAAAGACTGGAAGCTCTATATATTACCTACATTTATGATAAATTAACTTGGCTTTTGAGTTTGCTAACAGCTATGATTTACCTCAAAGAGTTTTATGAAACTAGTAAGTTTTATCACAAATTTTTGTGTTGCCTTAATAGAAATCTGTTTTTGTGTATTTGCTTCAATGCTTATATTTAATCAACAACTTTTGCCTCAACAGATTAAAAAATAATCCGCAAGCTTAATTTAAAGTTTTTGTTCACTGTCCTGAATACACTTCACCAGCCAAAATGCAGCCCCCCTGTAAATCATGTTAAAAAATATTGGATGAGTTTGTTGATGTTTGCAATCAGCCAAAAATGGCCCTGACTACTGTGAAACGACTGGCAGCTGTTGCAAATCAGTGTGTTAGAAGAGCTCCCATGAGTCATGTATCTGTGGCACTGGTACCAAAGGTACCTCAGCTACTGTTCACTCCTGTGGATCCTGTCTCTCCTGCAGAAAGTAGTAGATCTGTCATTACTCAATCACCTGACTGTGAGTGGCCTGACAATGGTAGATCTATGTGTCCTGCACAGGATGGACTTCAATAAGGGAGGTGCTGTCTTTCACTGAAACTGAAGCTGTGTCAGTAGGACTCACTTTGCTTATTTTGGGGAAACCTGTTTTGTCTGGTGTCAAGAAGAAGCAAGTGCAAAGGGGTATGGTTCTATTAATCATCAGCAGTTCAAACATACTGCGGATGAAGGTATTTCTTAGGGGAATGGCAGCAAGAGACAGGAAAGGACACCAGGTGCACTTAGTATGTATGTCTCAGGGCCCCATTCAACATGCTGAAGAAGCTACTCAAGCAGCTATTGAGGGAATAGGGGGCAACAAGCAGCAGATTGTAGTACAAGTTCAAACAAATAATGCCTGCTGTCTGGGATCTAACGTCATACTTGGATCATTCCCGCTACTGGCAGAGAAGGTTGAGAAGACCAGACTTGTGCCTGGAGCTCACAATTCCCAGTATTGTTCCCAGAACTGATTGTGGCCATTTGATTCAAAGTCGAGTGGAAGAGGTGAACCAGAGACTTCGAAGGTTCTATGACAAGATATGTTACAACTCTCTGTATTTGCACCATAGGGTTGAGAACTGTAGGGTTCCTCTAAATGGACCAGGTGTACACTGTACATCAGAGCCTCCTACTCTGGTGGCTGACTGTGTGTGGGAACACACAAGAGCTTTTTTAGATTAGGTTAACTCTTCATCCAATCCAGATAACAATAGCTATAGGAAACCCAGAGGTATCAGATTCTGATAAAAGAAATGCCTCCCACAGGCAAGGGTATTAAAATCCTAATGGTTAACTGCCAAAGCATTCCTAACAAAGTGCCAAGGCAGAAAACACTCCTGAAAACAACGAAGCTGGTTGAAAGCTAGGTACAGAAAGTTCCATGAAACTGCTTTAAACAGCAGAGCTCAGCGCATACTCACCAGTACTACTACAGTGGTACTCACCTGAAGATGGCCAGAAACCTCTGTGCTGAACCATTATGGCAGGACGTTACTGACATCCAGCAGTTCTCCATTGTTTTTATGGAACAATCAGTAAGCCAGGAGAGCTTTAAACATCACACAGGTGCAGAAAGCTGGTTAAAACCTGAAATTGATGGCAGTGAGGTTCTTGCAGAAATTTTAAGTGTATGTCAAAAGGATGGGCAAATGGAAAATGGAGGTGGTATATTTGTCACATTAGATAAGAAACTCAAATCCACTGGGATGGAAATTGAAGCTGCATGTGAGACTGTTTGGGGAAGACTCAGTATCAAAGATGGGCATAAAATCATAACTGGATCCTTCTGTTGCTATCAGACTCATCTCCTAATGTAACTTAAAACTTGAGATAAACCCTAAGTTCATTTGTATGTAAGTTCCCCAGTCACACTGTAATCATCACTGGAAACATTAACAATTCAACAATCAATTGGGAAAATCACAGTTTTGTTAATGGTGTGTGTGATGAGAGACACTGCGAAACATTCCTCTGAAAACTTCTAGAACATATGCTTCAGAACTCCATTTGTGGTGGAAATATATTGGATGTAATGGCAACAAATAGATATGACCTCTCTGAGGATGTCCACATCGAAATTGTTATCAGTGACCATGATGCAGCTGTGGCAACAGTGATTACCAAAGTGCAAAAGACAACTAAAACAAGCAGAAAGATATAAAAGTTCAGTAAAATACATAAAAAAATCTGTAGTGTCACATCTCAATGACAGACCTGTATCTTTCAGCAGAGGGTAGTAGCATGTACAGGAACTGTGGCTCAAGTTTAAAAGAGCACTTGGCTATGTACTGGATAGATATGTACCCAGTAGAACAGTTCATAGTGGGAGTGGCCCTCCATGGTATACTGTAAAAAACTTCCAAAGGAACAGAGATTATTGACAAATGTGTAAAACAAAGCATGGTGCTATAGATAAAGAGATGCTGAATAAAATGTATTTGGATGTCAAGAGAGTAATGGATGAAACCTTCAATGACTTCTGCAGTAGAATATTGTCAAATAAACTTTCACAAAATCCAAACAAATCCTTTTCATCTGTAAAGGAAAGCAAAATTAGTGTCCAGTCCCTAGTGAATGAGACAGGAACTGAAATTGAGGGTAGCAAAGCAAAAGATGAAATGCCTAACTATGTTTTCATATATTCCTTTACAAGCGAAAACCCAGTAGAACTGCCCCCATTTAAGCCTTGCACCACTGAAATGATGAGTGAAATAAGTACTAGTGTCAGTGGTGTCAAGAAACTCCAGGACCCAATGGAATCTCTGTCAGATTCTACACCTCATTTGTTCCTCTTCTAACTATAACGTATCTTAGATCCCTCAAACAAAAAACCATGTCCAGCTCTTGGAAAAAAGCAAATGTCACACTCGTCTACAAGAAGGGTAGTAGAAGTGATCCACAAAACTACCATTCAATATCCTTAACACTGATTTGCTGTAGTATCTTAGAATCTGATGACGGTACCCACAACTGCAGAGAGTACACAACCCCAATCAATAAGCCACACTTGAAACACTCGTAGAGCATCAGCTGATGAGTTGGCAGTAAGAACTATACCGAAGTCGGCCAGGGGATGCAGTTGTGAAAAGGTCATGAACTTGATCCTGTAAAAATTTGAAGACACCCTGTTCTAAATACTTACATTTATCCTGTAGCCATCCCTGTTTAGCTATTTTACACTTTATGTCAGTATCATTTTTTAAACAATTATGTTCTTTTTTCCCCTCCTTCATTTGCTGTTCTTTTATTTTCCCCTTTCATCAATTAATTCAGTATCTCCTGTGTCTGCTAAGGATTTCTACTAGACCTTGTCTTTTTATGTATTTGATCCCCAGCTGCCTTCACTGTTTCATCTCCCACAGCTTCTTTTTCTCTGTTCTAGTCAATTGATCCCTAATGTTCCCTCTGAAAGTCTATACAACCTCAGCTTCTTGATTTATTTTATTTATTTAGCATCCTTGTCATCGTACAAATGATATTGGACTTGTCATACATAGAAATTAACAATATAGAATATAGAAAATGAAACTGTCTACAATTGGATTTGTCATACACATAAATTAAAATATAGAATTTACAAAATGAAATTGTCTATAATAAATGACAGCACACTTACAGTTTCTTTCCACATAAATGTTTTATAGTAATTTGTTTCTCAGTAACAATATATAATTAGTACTATAGATGGTAAAGTATAATAAAAGCTAAAACAAATGAAGATACAAAATTTTGGAGGTTAGTTTGTAAAGTCATTTTCTTGATCTTCAAGATATTCTTTTATTGAGTAGCAACATTTATCAATTAAAATTTTTCTAAGTTCCAATTTAAAATTTGTATTGTCTTTTACATCTTTAATGTACTGAGCCAGAGCGTTATAGAGCTTAATGCCCATATGGCTTACATGCTTCTGAGTTCGTGTCTTCTTACTTGTTCGATGTGGAAATCATTCTTGTTCCTTGTGTTATAGCTGTGACAGTCTGCATTTGTGTGGAGACTGCTTAGATTAGCTTTGGTTAAGAGTACACATTTAAGTATATAGATTGATGGCAGAGTAAGTATTCCTAACTTTTTGAAAACAAGTCTGCAGTGAGCTTGTGTCAGACTGTGGGTAATTATTTGAACAGCCCGTTTTTGTAAAATAAAAATGTCTTTCAAATTAGATTTTGAGCTGGCCCAGAACACTATTCCAGATGAGCCAACAGAATGAAAGTATCCAAAGTATGCCATTCTGGTGCCTTCTAGAGTGCAAACATTTTCAATAACTCTCAGTGCAAAGCAGGCTGAGTTAAGTCTGTGTGTAAGAAATTTTACATGGTGTTGCCAATTCATAGTTTCATCTATATGCATTCCTAACACTTTTACAAAATGCACTCTCTCTATTAGTTTGCCATTCAGTTCTAGATTAATGTCTTCATCCCGAATCATTTTACCAAACTGTATGTAGTTTGAAACTTTCTGCCAGATTAAAACTGTGCGCTGGACCGAGACTCGAACTCGGGACCTTTGCCTTTCGCGGGCAAGGTAGGAGATGAGATACTGGCAGAAGTAGAGCTGTGAGGGCAGGGCGTGAGACATGCTTGGGTAGCTCAGTTGGTAGAGCACTTGCCCGTGAAAGGCAAAGGTCCTGAGTTCGAGTCTCGGTCCAAAACACAGTTTTAATCTGCCAGGAAATTTCCTATCAGTGAATACTCTGCTACAGAGTGAAAATCTCATTCTGTATTTAATTTGTTTTCTTTTCATTGAGTGTAAGTTTATTTGCACTGAACCAAGTCTCAATACTTTTTAGGATTTTGTCAGTAGTAGACTGTAACGAGTTTTTAAAGTCGCTCATTATCAGACTTGTGTCATCTGCATATGGTACAATTTTGGCTGTATCATATTGTAACTTTAAACCATTGGCATATATGAGAAAGAGTAGGGGCCCTAAGATGCTGCCCTGGGGTACTCCTAAAGGAACTTCTTTTGCTTCTGAAACTAACCTTATTATTTGATTTGAATTTACAGTGGCGAGCTCTACAATCTGAGATCTGTTTTTGAGATATGACTCAAACCACATTTTAACTCTTCCTCTAATACCTGTTGCTTCCAGCTCATCAAGGAGGATTTCATGGCAGATCGTATCAAAAGTTTTAGATGGAACTAAATTGATTCCTACTACATTTTTGTTTTTCTCCAAATTTTTAATTATTTCTTGGGTGTAGCCTATGACTACAGCTTCTGTGCTTTGTTTTGCATGAAAACCACGTTGATTATTATTCCAAAGTTTATTATTGTCTAGGTAGCTAGTGACTCTCAATTTCATCAGTTTCTCTAATATTTTGGTGGTAGCAGGAAGAAGAGATTTGGGAGGGTAATTTTCTATTTCATGTCTGTTTCCATTTTTAAATAGTGGCCTCACTTTTGAGATCTTCAGTCACTGAGGAAACACACCTTCACTAAAGGATAAATTTCAATATGTGCTAAAGGGTTTGCAATCTGCACTGCAGTCCTTATTATGACTGAAACTGGTACTTCATCAACACCTGCTGCCATTTTTGGTTTTAAGCTTCTAATCACTCTAATTACTTCCTGTTCATTTGTTGAAGGAATATTCATGCTGCACACAACTCTTGGAGCATGTATTATTTTTTGTTTTGTGAAGTTTAAGTTTAGTCAATGTGGTACTTTTAAAAAATAGTTATTAATATAATTTCCCTATCCTTCTTTTCTATATTGCAATTTTCACTGCTTTTCAGTATTATTTCTTCTTCTTCTCCCAGGGTAGTAGTTTCATTCCTCACAATGTCCCATATAGTTTGTGGTTTTTTGTCTGAGTTACTGATTAAATTATCATTATATGACAACTTTGCCTTTGCTGTTGCCTTTTGGTATATTTTTCTGTATGTTTTTACATATTCTACAAACTGTGGATCTGAGCAAGTTTTAATTTCTTGGTTCAGTCTTTTCACGGTTATACTGGAAATCCTAATGCCTGAGGTTATCCAAGGTTTGTGTGCTTTTTGTTCTGAAGACTTGGACCTCACTAACTTCTTAGGGAGATGAATATAGAAGCAAAGGTATTATATGCATTATTTGCCCTTGATTCTGATCTCATATCTGTCCAGCTTTCATTGGTTAGACAGTTAACAAAATGTGTGCAGTTTTCTTTAGAAAAAAATTCTTTTAGAAGTGTGGGAAGATTTTTTTTCACATGCATTGGGGGAACGCTAAGCACAAGAGCATTATGATCAGATAAACCAAGGTCAGTGTCCACTTCACTGGAATCTATGTTTGAGAATATATTATCTATGAGGGTCTGTGATGTGTGTGTTATTCGAGTAGGACCTATTACATGGAGTAACATGTTAAAACTCTGTAAAATATTCAGAGATTTATGTTAAAATCACAGCACAATGAAGCACTGTAGCTTTTTCATTGTACCCAATGTTTAGCATAATTTCTAGTTTTGAAAAAAATTTATCTACATCTCCACATGGTGACCTGTACACATTCATTACCATCACTTTCCTTTGCTTACCATATAACTCAATAGTAGATAACGAAAAAATATACTATCCTATGACTATTATATTAATGAGTCACTGTTGCAATCAGGCAGCTAATACAAATATCAGAGTGTAACATTTTGCTGGGATATAAAATGAATTGATCAAATAGGCTCAGTCATAGCAAAGCAGGTGACAGACTTCAGTTTATTATTAGAATACTGGGGAAGTGTAAACAGTCTAAAGGAGGTTGCTTACAAATCACTCTTGTGACTCACCCTAGAATATTGCTCAAGTCTGTGGGACTCATACCAGATAGGACTATCAGGGGACATTGAATGTATGCAGAGAAGGGCAGCAAGAATGGTCACAGGTTTGTTTAATCCATTGAAGAGTGACACAGAAATACTGAATTAACTGAAATGAAATGGCAGATTCTTGAAGACAGACATAAACCATCCTGAAGAAGTCTATTAACAAAGTTTCAAGAACCAGATTTAAATGATTACTCTAAGGATTTACTACAACCCCTACATATCATACAGCATGCACAGAGGGATTCAAACAATCATTCTTCCCACTCTCCATAGATGAATGGAACAGGAAGAAACCCTAATAAACTGTGCAATGGGTGTACCCTTGGCATGCACTTCACAGTGTTTTGAGGAGTACAGATGTAGATGTAGAAGTAATTTCATTTTAACAAATGTTACCTGCCATGCCATGTTGAGAATCATCCTCACACTTTGCCTTCACTCAGTTATATATAAAATGATACTGCATTAATGCCATATTTCACTTGTTTCAAAGGGAAGCTGCCTGTGGTAGGAGGAGAGAAACATATCCATAAATATGTTATATTTAAAATCTTTAGTCAGTTTATTATAAATCTATTAGCTGAACCACAATCACAAACTTTAGCATCCAGAATGGATGACAAATATGTATTTACAAAATTTTGTCGCTTTTGGCGTGCTGTATGTCAGAAACACTGTTCAAAATGGTTGAAATGGCTCTGAGCACTATAGGACTTAACTTCTGAGGTCATCAGTCCCCTAGAACTTAGAACTACTTAAACCTAACTAACCTGAAGACATCACACACGTCCATGCCCGAGGCAGGATTTGAACCTGCGACCGTAGCGGCAACGGAGTTCCAGACTGTAGTGCCTAGAACTGCTCGCCCACTCCGGCTAGCCAGAAACACTGTACTTGTTTCACTGTTTCACCCATTGATGGTAACAGTTTTTAAATTCTTCCAAAGCTATGCTACTTAATGTCTCCAGTAATTTTTGTTTCACTGAGCAAATACCCCTTGATTAGGTCTTTTTTCAGTGTAGAGAACAGGAGACATTTGGAGATCTAGATGGAATAAGTGGAGTGGACACAAAACTGCTGTCATTTTGTTTGTGCCAGACACTGCGTGATACTCAATAATCGTTGACCAAAATCATTCCCATGATCAAGGGGCAAATCCTTTGATCATCATAATACTAGTTATTTTTTAGACATGCCTCTTACAGTCATTGTAGCTTTTGAAGGTCACCTGAAATACCTTGATTAACCATACTATGGGATGGGGGTAGCATCTTCCAGATGGGGATAAAAAACAATATTTCTATGTCAGTTCTCACCAGGTTTCTTTTGTCACAGTTATGAATCTTCCATTGGCTCAATTGGAGCTCTGTTTCTAGGACATAACAATACACTTTTTGGTGCTGAGTCCCGTAATGGGAAACATAACTTCATTTTAGCATGTTGTTCTGTCATGACTACCAACTGCAAAATTGTGAAACATATGAAATACTATTAATCATATACAACTGATAGTCCTAAAACATATTGAGTCTCACATTTATCTACAATAATGATGTAGGCTGAAACAATGAATTAATGCCAGGATTTGGATGTGGGTTTCCTGCTTACTATGCCAGAGTGTGGCATGTGGCATAACAGGTACCACATCTGGCTAGTAAGCAGAAGAACTGGGTTCAAATCCTGGCACTGTCACAAATTTTAACTCATTGCTTTATCCTACATCTTTGTTGTGTATCAAATACTGTTTATAAAAACTACAATTCTATTCTGGTTCTTTTGTATGCACAATTCTGACACAACAAATTCAAAACAGGGTGTGGTAGAAGCACCCATTACCATTAACCCCTTGCCTGTAACTTTTGTCTCTCGTACATAATTACAATTGTCGTTCCACATATTCTTCATAAAACTGTTAGTTTTGAAATCATTAACAATTCTGTTTTACTTATTAACTACTGCCTTTGAGTCTTCACACTTTCCCTATTTTGGCTAACTGACCATCATAGTCTGTTACTTTTATGTCTCTTTCATACATAATTACAATTGGCATTCCACATATTCTTCATAAAACTATTTCTTTTTGAAAGCATTAACAATTCCATTTAATTTATTAACAACTGCCTTTGAGTCTCCACATTCCCTGTTTTGGCTAATTGGGCATCATAGTCTGACAACACATTGTGACTGTTTCTTTTATTCACCATTTCATTGTAAATAAAGTCTCACTGTTCTTTTTTTTGTCACAGTTATGAACCTTCTATTGACTCAATTGTTGCTATTTTTCTAGGACATAACAATACATCTATTATTTTATGAGATTCTGATTGAGAACATTACAGCTGATAAAAATTACAAGCATGCATCAGAGGGCAGAGGCAGTAGTCGCATATATGTATGTGTGTGTGTGTTTACGTTTGCATGAATGTGTGTACATGTATGTCGTCCAATTTGGGAGAAGGCCTTTTGGCTGAAAGCTTACTTGTTAACAGTATTTTTGCTGTGCCTATCTGCGACTCAACATCTTGACTGTATGATGAGCAAAAATCTATCCTTTTCATAATATTGCCATTAAGTATTAAATTATATTTATGGATCATGTTTTTGAGTGACTCTTTAAAAAATAGTTCTGAAATAGCAACTTAGTGTTATTTGCTTCCTCTTGTCCTACAGTTACATAATAATGTTTCAGATAGTTTTAGAAATGTTTTGGAACTTGTTTTTAAGAATTTGTAAACTGTAATTATTTGATGAGTATTGATAATATCATTTCACATGCTCATTCTTGTATGTGTTGTTCTTTGTAAAAACTGGTCATACCTGTAGTACTGAATTTAAGATTATTTATCACATAATTCTATTCAGCAGATGTAGTACATGAATGTGTTTTTTAATTATCTAATTTAGTTAATCCTACATGAAATCAACTACTTTTTTTTGCAGTCCTTTACATTTTTAGCTCACTATACTAAATACCACATCTACGTCATACTCCACAAGCTACCTAATGGTTTGTGGTGGAGGGTATTTCTGGTGGCACTAACTGAACGCCTCTCCCCCCCTCCTACCCTGATCCACTAGTGTATGGTGCATGGAAAGAATGATTGTTGGTAAGCCTCTGTATTAGCTCTAATTTCTCAAATTTTCTTGTTGTGGTAATATCACGAGATGTATGTGGGAGAAATTAGTATGTTTTCCAACTATTCCTGGAAATTTCTGTCTCAAAATTTCAATAATAAACTTCTGTGCGATCACAGTGCCTGTCTTGTAACATCTGCCACTGGAGTTTGTTGAGCACCTCTGTAATGCTCTCGCAAATGATCCCATGACAAAACACCCCACTCTTCACTGTATCTTCTATATCTCTTCTGTGCCCTACCTGGTGAGGATATCAGACAGATGAACAGAACTCAAGAATTGGCCAAACAAGCAGCTTGTATGCAACTCCCTTTGTGAATGAGTCACAATTCTGTAAGGTTATTCCTATGAATCTCAGTCTGGTGCTCCCTGCTGCCGTTGGATCAGCAGCTGCCAGCAGCAAGTCGTATACCCCTAGTTTACTTATTTGTTACATAGTTTAATTCTTAATTTCTTTGCGTGTTTTTGGGTACTTACAATGTTTAATTCATAAATTTTGGGCGTATTATAGTATTCGAGAGTTGTAGTATCGCGCTTTAGTATTTACTTCATAGATGCTTACTTAAATTGCGTGTGAGTTTCGTATAGGAGGTGTAATTTCGAGTTTTAGTTACTGTAATCGTAAATTCAGGCAGATTGTAATGCAGTCATTAGGCATTTTTACGGGTTAGTTAACACATTCTTTGCATGTTTCCCTTGCGTTATCTAGGCATGGACTCGTGTTTCAGTAACTGTTGTTCAACATCAATTAGAATGGACAGGGACTGTGATTGCTGTGTTTGGATGAGGGCTGAGTTGGCATCCCTTTGCTCACAGCCTGCAAGCGGCATTGACTTCAGTCACGCAGCTTGAGGCTGTTGCCAATGGGCACCACTGTGGGGAGCTGGACTTGGGTATCACGGTGATGTCAACCTCATCCCATCTGTCCCCAGATCGGTCTGCCGCTGTGGTTGCCCCGGTTGCTGCCCGTAGTGAGGCTGAGCCCTCGCCTGTGGTTGATTGGGAGGTCGTTCCAAGGTATGGCAGGCAGCAAAAGACGTCCCCGGAGGCTGATCAGAAAGCCTACCCGGTGCGTCTGACAAACAGGTTTCAGGCACTGTCTCTGGCTGAGCCAGATGCAGCTGCCTGCCCTGTTTCAGAGGATGATTCTCAGCCTTCAAGGTCCGGGCAGTCACAGAGGGTGGGCTTATTGGTAGTTAGGAGCTTGAATGTTAGGCGAGTAATGGAGCCCCTTAGGGATATGGCGGCTAAGGAGGGGAAGAAATCCAGTGTGCACACCGTGTGCGTTCTGGGTGGAGTCATTCCTTATGTGGAAAGGCACCTTCCGGATGCCATGAAGAGCACAGGGTGCAGCCAGCTGCAGGTGGTGGCACATGTTGGCACTAATGTCATGTGTCACTTTGGATCTGAGGAAATTCTCTCTGGATTCCAGTGGTTATCTGATTTGGTGAAGGCTGCTGGTCTTGCTTACGAGATGAAGGCAGAGCTCACCATCTGCAGCATCGTTGACAGAACCGACTGTGGACCTTTGGTGCAGGGCCTGGTGGAATGTCTGAATCAGAGGCTCAAACGGTTTTGTCACTGTGTTGGCTGCAGATTCCTTGACTTGCGCCATAGGGAGGTGGGGTTTCGGGTTCCACTGAATAGGTCAGGAGTTCACTACACTCAGCTGGTGGCTACATGGGTAGCAGAGGCTGTGGGGCGTGGACTGGGTGGGTTTTTTAGGTTAGAAGGCCTCAGGAAAGTACGGGGTGGGCTGCAATCTCAAAGGGTGCATGGCAAATACAGGATGTGCTTGGATCAAGGAACAGTCGGAATTGTGGTTGTAAACTGTTGTAGTTGTGATGGGAAAGTCCCTGAGCTTCAAGTGCTAATAGAAAGCACAGAAGCTGAAATCATTATAGATACAGAAAGCTGGCTAATCCATGAAATAAGTTCTGCAGAAATTTTTACGAAGTCTCAGATGGTGTTCAGGAAAGATAGATTTGGTGGTGGAGTGTTTGTGTCTGTCAGTAGTGATTTACCTTGTAGTGAAGTCGAAGTAGATGCTCCGTGCGAATTGGTATGGGTGGAGGTTATACTTAACAGCTGAACTAAGTTAATAATTGGCTCCTTCTACCGACCCCCACCCTCTGATGATATAGTTGCTGAACAGTTCAGAGAAAATTTGAGTCTCGTAAGAAATAAATACCCCACTCATACATTTATAGTTGGTGGGGACTTCAACCTTCCCTCGATATGTTGACAAAAATACTTGTTCAAAACCAGTTGTAGGCAGAAAACATCTTCCCAGATTGTCCTAAATGCTTTCTCCGAAAATTATTTCAAGCAGTTAGTGCACGAACCCATGTGAATTGTAAATGGTTGTGAAAACACACTTGACCTCTTAGCCGCAAACAATACAGAGCTGATAGAGAGTATCATGGCTGATACAGGGATTAGTAATCACAATGAAATTGTAGCTAGGCTCAATACCGTTTCTTCCAAATCCACCAGAAACAAACGCAAACTATTTTTATGTACAAAAGTGGATAAAGTGTCACTAGAAGCCGTCCTAAGAGACAATCTCCATTCTTTCCAAACTGACTATACAAATGTAGACAAGATGTGGCTCAAATTCAAAGATACAGTAGCAACAGTAATTGAGAGATTCATACCTCATAAAATGGTAAGACATGGAACTGATCCCCCATGGTACACAAAACAGGTCTGAACGCTGTTGCAGAGGCAACGGAAAAAGCATGTGAAGTTCAGAAGAACACGAAATCCCGAAGATTGGCTAAAATTTACAGATGTGATAAATTTGGCACAGACTTCAATGCGAGATGCCTCTAATATGTTCCACAATGAAACATTGTCTCAAAATTTGGTGGAAAATCCGAAGAAATTCTGGTCGTATGTAAAGTACACAAGAGGCAAGACGCAGTCAATACCTTTGCTGTGCAGTGCTGATGGTACTGTTACCGATGACTGTGCCGCTACAGTGAAGTTATTGAACACAGTTTTCTGAAATTCCTTCAATAGGGCAGACAGGTGGAATATTCCAGAATTTGAAACACGAACAGCTGTTAGTATGAGTTTCTTAGAAGTAGAAAACTGAGGGGTTGTGAAGCAACTCAAATCGCTTGATACGGGCAAGTTTTCAGGTCCAGATTGTATACCAATTAGGTTCCTTTCAGATTACGCTAATACAATAGCTCCCTACTTAGCAATCATGTACATCTGCTCGCTCACTGACAGATCTGTACCTACAGATTGGAAAATTTCATAGGTCGCACCAGTGTTTAAGAAGGGTAGTAGGAGTAATCCAGTGAACTACAGACCTATATCATTGACGTAGGTTTGCAGTAGGGTTTTGGAGCATATACTGTATTCAAACATTATGAATCACCTTGAAGGTTTGATCTATTGATATGTAATCAGCATGGTTTCAGAAAACATTGCTGTTGTGCAGTGGATCTCAAGTTGATTCCGTATTTCTAGATTTCTGGAAAGCTTTTGACACCATTCCTCACAAGCAACTTCTAATCAAGCTGCAGGCCTGTGGGGTATCATCTCAGTTGTGCGACTGGATTCATGATTTCCTGTCAGGAAGGTTGCAGTTCGTAGTAATAGACGGCAAATCATCGAGTAAAACTGAAGTGACATCAGGTGTTCCCCAGGGAAGCATCCTGGGACCTCTGCTGTTCCTGATCTATATAAATGACCTGGGTGACAATCTGAGCAGTTCTCTTAGGTTGTTCGCAGATGATGCTGTAATTTACAGTCTTGTAAGGTCATCTGAAGACCAGTATCAGTTGCAAAGCGATTTAGAAAAGATTGCCGTATGGTGTGGCAGGTGGCAGTTGGCACTAAATAATGAAAAGTGTGAGGTGATCCACATGAGTTCCAAAAGAAATCCATTGGAATTCGATTACTCGATAAATAGTACGATTCTCAAGGCTGTCAATTCAACTAAGCACCTGGGTGTTAAATTATGAACAACTTCAGTTGGAAAGACCACATAGATAATATTATGGGGAAGGCGACCCATAGGTTGCGTTTCATTGGCAGGACACTTAGAAGATGCAACAAGTCCACTAAAGAGACAGCTTACACTACACTCGTTTGTCCTCTGGTAGAATATTGCTGCGCAGTGTGGGATCCTTACCAGGTGGGATTGACGGATGACATCAAAAGGGTGCAAAAACGGGCAGCTCGTTTTGTATTATCACATAATAGGGGAGAGAGTGTGGCAGATATGATACGAGAGTTTGGATGGAAGTCATAAAAGCAAAGACGTTTTTCATCGCGGTGAGATCTATTTACGAAATTTCAGCCACCAATTTTCTCTTCTGAATGCAAAAATATTCTGTTCAGCCCAACCTACATAGGTAGGAATGATTATCAACATTCTAGGCGCTCAGTCCAGAACCATGCGACTGCTACAGTCACAGGTTTGAATCCTGCCTCGGGCATGGATGTGTGTGATGTCCTTAGGTTACTTAGGTTTAAGTAGTTCTAAGTTCTAGGGGACTAATGACCACAGCAGTTGAGTCCCATAGTGCTCAGAGCCATTTGAACCATTTTTTGGTTATCAAAATAAAATAAGAGAAATCAGAGCTCAAACAGAAAGGTTTAGGTGATCATTTTTCTTGGGCGCTCTTTGGGTGTGGAATGGTGGAGAGATAGTATGATTGTGGTTCGATGAACCCTCTGCCAAGCACTTAAATGTGACTTGCAGAGTAGTTATGTAGATGTAGATGTAGATGTAACAGATTTTCCTAGTATTTACTTTATGTGGTCATTCCACTTAAGGTTGCTCAGATATTTTATGGTAGATGCTGTTTCCAGCAATTTGTCACCAGTTGTGTAGCTGTTCAGTACTGAATTTCATTTCCTGAGTATGTGCAATATCTTACATTTATCTACATGCAGGGTCAACTTCCAGAGCCTGCACCACTCATCAATCCTCTGCAGGTCTTTCTCCAAATCAATAATGTCTTCAGGTGTCATTACTTTGCCAGCGGCGGTGGTCTCGCGGTTCTAGGCACTCAGTCTGGAACCGCATGACAGCTACGGTCGCAGGTTCGAATCCTGCCTCGACCAAGGCTGTGTGTGATGTCCTTAGGTTAGGTAGGTTTAAGTAGTTCTAAGTTCTAGGGGACTGATGACAATAGATGATAAGTCCCATAGTGCTCAGAGACATTTGTCATTATTTCTTATAGACAATTGCATCATATGCAATCTTAAATAACTTCTGATGCTTTCCACTACATTGTTGATATACATTGTAAACAGTAACAGCCCACTCACACTTTCTTGGGATGCTCTGGAAATTATATTTACATATGTTGATTTTGTTCTGTTAAGAGTAACGTGTTGACTTCCCCCCCCCCCCCCTTTTTTTGCGAAATCGTGAATCTAACGCAGATCTGGTCCAGTACACAGTAAGCTTGTATTTTTTCACTAAATGGCACTGTGGGACAGTGTCAAATACATCCCTGAAGTCAAGGTACACAGTGTCAGCACAACAGCTACAGACGGATGAAGAACAGATTAACTTAGTTTCACTAGATCTCTGCTTGTGGAATCCGTGTTGATTTTTATACAGAAGATTTTTATTCTCTGAAAGCATCAGAATTCTCGAGGATAAAACATGTTCCTGTATTCTATGACAGATTGATGTCAACAATATAGGCCTGTAATTATCTGCTTCTGTCCTACAATCCTTCTTGAAAATGAGAGGAACCAGCTCTTTTTGCCTGTTGATGAAGTCAAGGTACACAGTGTCAGCCCGACAGCTACAGACAGATGAAGAACAGATTAACTTAGTTTCACTAGATCTCTGCTTGTGGAATCCATGTTGATTTTTATATAGAAGACGTTTCATATGGCGACCCTGCCAGGATACCTCACTGTAAGTAAGCTGTTTAGGTTTTTTTATTGGTAACGCCGCCGCCACGTAGCGCTCTGCATAAAAATCACTGGCTGTGCCGTGCGCAATCTGTGTTTAGTTTGCATTGTTGTCTGCCATTGTAGTGTTGAGTAGCGGCAGCTGGATGCTAACAGCGCGTAGCGTTGCGCAGTTGGAGGTGAGCCGCCAGCAGTGGTGGACGTGGGGAGAGAGATGGCGGAGTTTTGAAATTTGTAAGAATTGGTGTCATGAACTGCTATATATATTATGACTAGTGAGGTAAATACATTGTTTGTTCTCTATTAAAATCTTTCATTTGCTAACTATGCCTATCAGTAGTTAGTGCCTTCAGTAGTTTGAATCTTTTATTTAGCTGGCAGTAGTGGCGCTCGCTGTATTGTAGTAGCTTGAGTAACGAAGATTTTTGTGAGGTAAGTGATTTGTGAAACGTAAAGGGTAATGTTAGTCAGGGGCATTCTTTTATAGGGATTTTTGAAAGTCAGATTGCATTGCGCTAAAAATATTGTGTGTCAGTTTAAGCACAGTCTTGTAATAATTATTCAAAGGGGACGTTTCACTTAGTTTCACTAGATCTCTGCTTGTGGAATCCATGTTGATTTTTATACAGAAGATTTTTATTCTCTGAAAGCATCAGAATTCTCGAGGATAAAACATGTTCCTCTATTCTATGACAGATTGATGTCTACAATATAGGCCTGTAATTATCTGCTTCTGTCCTACAATCCTTCTTGAAAATGAGAACAACCAGCTCTTTTTGCCTGTTGCTAGGTTTCTTGTGTTGCTTCAGTGATTTACAATAAACTGCTGCTAGAATAGGAGCAAGTTCTTTTACATAACCTTTGTAGAATCTTAAGCATATCTCATCAGGTCCTGATGCCTTTCCACAACTAAATAATTGTACCTCCTTTATTATTCTGTGATCAATTATCAAAATATCTGTCATTTTGGGGTTTGTATAAAGACTGAAAGGAGGGACCAAGTTGTGGGCTTCCACAGTGAAATGGTTTTGGAAGACCAAATTCAGTATTTCAACATTATCTCTCGTTTCTTCCACTTTTGTTCTAGTATTATCAGATTGTATGAATAGACGATTTCAAATCACTTACTGATTTTATGTAGGATCAATACCTCTTAGTGTTTTTATTCAGTTCAGTTGACAAAATTTTGCTTTCAAATTTATTAAATGCCTCTATCATTGGATTCCTTACTATCATTTTCACTTTGTTCAATTTTCTTCAGCTGGGTTTTGATTTCTCTTGAATCTGTGTTGAAGCTCTCTTTGTTTGCATAGGAGTTTTCTGACATGGCTATTAAACCATGGTGGGTCTTTCCCATCCCCTAGGAACTTTCTCAGAACATACGTATCTAAGGCATAGTGAACAATGCATTTGGATTTTTTCCATTTGTGCTCCACATCTTTGTCTGCAGCACTGAATATTTGACACTCACAAGTCAGATATTCTGCAATTTGTATCCTGCTATTCTTGCTAAACAAATATATTTTCCTGCTTTTCTTAACATTCCTAGTAAATCCATAGTCGTAGTTGCTATCACAGTCTTATGATAACTGATACCTTCCTCTGTGCTAAGTGATTTGATAACTTGAGGCCTGTTCATTGCTAGTAGGTCTAACATATTACCTTCACAAGTTGGTTCACTTGTTAACTGCCTGGAGTAATTTTTGGCCAACATGTTCAGAATAATGTTACATGAATCCCTACTCCTGGTATCAGTTTCGATGCATGCCTCTCCCAACCTCTACCTGTCAAGTTTAAGTCACTCCCTACTACAATTACATGATCCATAAACTTATAAATTACATTCTACAAGTTCTCTCTGATACTCTCCTGACCTAGGTGGAGTATTAAAGCATTCAGTTACTATTTTTGACTGATCTTTGATGCTTAACTTTACCCAAAATAATTCATATTCAGAATCCATGATAACCTCATTACATATTATCAAAGTTAGTATTGCAATAAACATGCCATCACCATTGCTGACTAATCTATCCTTATGAAACACATTCCAATCTGAACTTAGGATTTTGTTGCTATTCACTTCCAGTTTCAACCAACTTTCTGTTCCTAATACACACATCAAGAAAGGTTTTCATCACCTCAGTTCTGACAGTTTGTAATGGTACTTGAATTATGTAACCATTATGGCACCTCAACTCAACCTCTCAATACCAGTAATATTCTACTGTGTTTCTGTAAAGTAGTTGACATATTTCTGAGACAACATTCAGATTTGATTTCATTAATGTAGAGGTACTTTGATACATCGATAGGTTTGTATTGCAATGATATTATTCTTATGTGTATTCTTTCTTTTGTCACTATGATCTTTTATGTACTTGTAACTCTGATTTTTGGGCACATAAGCGATTATTAGTAGTTAGAGAGTCAGACCTTGAGGAAGTCAAGTCTTGGACGTCATGTTGGAAAGAAGCATATTGCCATCAGCTCATAAAATGTGAACTTTAACAGTGAGGAAAATGTTTTTCAAGTATGGTTTTTATTGTGAAGTGATGTTTTGTGTGTTATGTGACACAGCAACAAAAGTAATAAAAAATAAGTGTAACTTAAATTCGGAGTGCTAATTATTTTTTACACCATTGTGCTAACTTTCAAAGGTTTAATCTTCAAGAATGGTTTGTGAAACACATCTATAAAACTTTTGAATATAGCAGAATAAAACCTAGGCCTCTTTGCATCCGAGCTAGTAATCATCACCACCTAGATTTTCGACGATTGAGCCATGATTTTACAACAACAGCAGCGTGGGAAACACAAAACGATGAGTGCCTAGTTTATTCAATATTACATGAAATGACTTTATTAGCTGTGGTCTAATGACACCTGCCACATAATAACTTTGTTGTTGCCCGAAAATGCAGTATTTAGCAGCATTAGCATCACTACAATCATTATTAAATTTTGACCTTTGTTGTGGTAGGGTTGTCAGAGGTTCCAGAACCTGTACAGAAAATTGCAATAAAGATGAACATAAACATCATTTCCACCTTTTCTACTGCTTATGAAAACCACACTTTGCATGTTGTACCACCACACAGTGAAACCTTCAGAGGTGGTGGTCCAGATTGTTGCACACACCTCTAATACCCAGTAGCATGTTCTCTTGCATTGATGCATGCCTGTATTCATCGTGGCATACTATCCACAGGTTCATCAAGGCACTGTTGGTCCAGATTGTCCCACTCCTCAGTGGGGATTCAGCGTAGATGCAACAGAGTGGTTGGTGGGTCATGTTGTCCATAAACATACCTTTTTAATCCATTCCAGGCTTCTTCGATAGGGTTCATGCCTGGTTGAGTGATGTCATTATCCTGAAGGAAGTATTTCACAAGATGTGCAATATGGGGGCATGAGTTGTTGCCCATGAGGATGATTGCCTCACCGATATGGTTGCACTATTGGTTGGAGGATGGCATTCATGTATCATACAGCCATTATAGGACCTTCCATGACCACCAGCAGCATATGGCGGCCTCACATAATGCCACCCCAAAATGGCAGGGAAACTCCACTGTGCTGCACTTGCTGGACAATGTGTATAAGGCATTCAGCATGACTGGGTTGCCTCCAAACATGTCTCCAACAATTGTCTGATTTAAGACATATGTGACACTCATTGGTGAAGAGAACATGATGCCAATCCTGAGCGGTCCATTCAGCATGTTGTTAGGCTCATCTCTACCATGCTACATGCGTCATGGTTGCAAAGATGGACCTTTCCATGAATGTCAGGAGGTAATTTGCACTTCATGCAGTCTATTGTGCACAATGTGAGTCATAACATGGCATCCTGTGGCGCCTGGACACTTCAAACTGCAGTATTGACCATCTAAGCATGGTTGAACTACAGACAACATGAGCCATGTACCACCTTCCTTGTGTAATGACTGGAACTGACTGGCTGTCAGACCCTGTCCATCTAATAAGTGCTGCTTATGCATGGTTGTTTACATCTTTGGGTGGGTTTAGTGCCATCTCTGAACAGTCAAAGGGACCATGTCTGATACAATATCCATAGCCAATGTCTGTCTTCAGTAGTTCTGGGAACCGGGTGATGTAACACATTTTTTGAGGTGTGTACTATCTGGGCATTATAATCTTTTCCAAGTAATACCAATTCTGTGATCTTTTCTTAGATGCTCCATGTTGTTGTTGTGGTCTTCATTCCTGAGACTGGTTTGATGCAGCTCTCCATGCTACCCTATCCTGCGCAAGCTTCTTCATCTCCCAGTATTTATTGCAACCCACATCCTTCTGAATCTGCTTAGTGTATTCATCTCTTGGTCTCTCTCTACGATTTTTACCCTCCACGCTGCCCTCCAATGCTAAATTTATGATCCCTTCATGCCTCAGAACATGTCCTACTAACCGGTCCCTTCTTTTTGTCAAGTTGTGCCACATACTCCTCTTCTCCCCAATTCTATTCAATATTTCATCATTAGTCATGTGATCTACCCATCTAATCTTCAGCATTCTTCTGTAGCACCACATTTCGAAAGCTTCTATTCTCTTCTTGTCCAAACTAGTTATTGTCCATGTTTCACTTCAATACATGGCTACACTCCATACAAATACTTTCAGAAACGACTTCCTGACCATTAAATCTATACTCGATGTTAACAAGTTTCTCTTCTTCAGAAACGCTTTCCTTGCCATTGCCAGTCTACATTTTATATCCTCTCTACTTCGACCATCATCAGTTATTTTACTCCCTAAATAGCAAAACTCCTTTACTACTTTAAGTGTCTCATTTCCTAATCTAATTCCCTCAGCATCACCCAAATTAATTTGACTACATTCCATTATCCTAGTTTTGCTTTTGTTGATGTTCATCTTACATCCTCCTTTTAAGACACTGTCAATTCCGTTCAACTGATCTTCCATGTCCTTTGCTGTCTCTGACAGAATTACAATGTCATCAGCGAACCTCAAAGTTTTTATTTCTTCTCCATGAATTTTAATACCTACTCTGAATTTTTCTTTTGTTTCCTTTACTGCTTGCTCAATATACAGATTGAATAACATCGTGGAGAGGCTACAACCCTGACTCACTCCATTCCCAACCACAGCTTCCCCTTCATGTCCCTTGACTCTTATAACTGCCATCTGGTTTCTGTACAAATTGTGAATAGCCTTTCGCTCCCTGTATTTTACCCCTGCCACATTTAGAATTTGAAAGAGAGTATTCCAGTCAGCATTGTCAAAAGCTTTCTCTAAGTCTACAGATGTTATTAATGTTGATTTGCCTTTCCTTAATCTATCCTCTAAGATAAATCATAGGGTCAGTATTGCCTCACGTGTTCCAACATTTCTACGGAATCCAAATTGATCTTTCCTGAGGTCGGCTTCTACCAGTCTGCTTCCATTCGTCTGTAAAGATTTCGCGTTAGTATTTTACACCTGTGACTTATTAAACTAATAGTTCGGTAATTTCCATGCATATCAACACTTCCTTTCTTTGGGATTGCAATTATTATATTCTTCTTGAAGTTTGAGGGTATTTCGCCTGTCTCATAAATCTTGCTCACCAGATGGTAAAGTTTTGTCAGGACTGGCTCTCTGAAGGCTATCAGTAGTTGTAATGGAATGTTGTCTACTCCTGGGGCCTTTTATTGACTTAGGTCCTTCAGTGCACTGTCAAATTCTTCACACAGTATCGTATCTCTCATTTCATCTTCATCTGCATCCTCTTCCATTTCCATAATATTGCCCTAAAGTACATCGCCCTTGTATAGACCCTCTTTATCCTCCTTCCACCTTTATGCTTTCCCTTCTTTGCTTAGAACTGGATTTAAATCTGAGTTCTTGTTATTCATACAAGTGGTTCTCTTTTCTCCAAAGGTCTCTTTAATTTTCCTGTAGTATCTATCTTACCCCTAGTGAGATAAGCCTCTACATCCTTACATTTGTCCTCTAGCCATCCCTGCTTAGCCATTTTGCACTTCCTGTCGATCTCATTTTTGAGACGTCTGTATTCTTTTTTGCCTGTTTCATTTACTGCATTTTTATATTTTCTACTTTCGTCAATTAAGTTCAATATTTCTTCTGTGACCCAAGGGCTTCTACCAGCCCTCTTCTTTTTACCTACTTGATCCTCTGCTGCCTTCACTACTTCATCCCTCAGAGCTACCCATTCTTCTTCTACTGTACTTCTTTACCCCATTCCTGTCAGTTGTTCCCTTATGCTTTCCCTGAAACTCTGTACAACCTCTGGTTCTTTCAGTTTATCCAGGTCCCATCTCGTTAAATTCCCTCCTTTTTGTAGTTTCTTCAGTTTTAATCTACAGTTCATAACCAATAGAGTGTGGTCAGAGTCCAGATCTGCCCCTGGAAATGTCTTACAATTTAAAACCTGGTTCCTAAATCTCTGTCTCATCATTATATAATCTATCTGATACCTTCTAGTACCTCCAGAGTTCTTCCATGTATACAACCTTCTTTCATGATTCTTGAACCAAGTGTTAGCTCTGTGAAAAACTCTACCAGACGGCTGCCTCTTTCATTTCTTAGCCCCAATCCATATTCACCTACTATGTTTCCTTCTCTCCCTTTTCCTACTCTCAAATTCCAGTCACCCATGACTATTAAATTTTTGTCTCCCTTCACTATCTGAATAATTTCTTTTATCTCATCATACATTTCTTCAATTTCTTCATCATCTGCCGATCTAGTTGGCATATAAACTTGTATTACTGTAGTAGACATGGGCTTTGTGTCTATCTTGGTCACAATAATGCATTCACTGTGCTGTTTGTAGTAGCTTACCCACACTCCTATTTTTTTTATTCATTATTAAACCTACTCCTGCATTACCCTTATTTGATTTTGTGTTTATAACCCTGTATTCACCTGACCAAAAGTCTTGTTCCTCCCGCCACCAGACTTCACTAATTCCCACTATATCTAATTTTAACCTATCCATTTCCCTTTTAAATTTTCTAATCTACCTGCCCGGTTAAGGGATCTGACATTCAACACTCCGATCCGTAGAAATTTTCACCCACTACCACCACAGAGCTATCTGAGCCTCTAGTTGAGAGGTTCCATTGTGCTTGAAATCAGAGGATCACAATCAGCCCAGGGTATGATGCTACAAATAGTAAACTTAGGCTGTGCCCTACATGTGATGTTAGTTGTCTTCACCAAATCAGCCATCCACTACAACAAACTGAGGATGACCTCAGAACCCAAGCAGGAGGCATTTTTCATGCCGACATGCACCATTACTTGCAGCTAATTGCAGCCAGTCTACTAGCAGGACCTCTTTCAGATCACAAACAACTGCACACTGGCATGCTTTCCTGCCCTGCATGCTATTTTTATGAGAGGCTCCTTTACCTGCCTAATGTTCAAGCTCCCAATGACTGGCAAACTTGCCCTCTGCACTTGTCCTATTTGGACAGGATGTCAGCCAGTAGCACAACAGGAGAGGCACCTTGTGCTTACTCAGAAGTATTAACAATGTCACACCTCTTGCTAAGGTGTAAGGAGCCAACCATGCAGCCCATTCCCTCTTTCACCTTCTGCCCAATGACACACAAACCTACCTTTGCCTGCTGCTCAATGGTCTGCATTTCTTGAATGTGTCTAGATTTCAGGCATTCTTTTCCATCACATCCTATTATCGGCGAGGTTAACAGAAAACAGGAACCATAAGAATTTCATAATCGTAATATTGCTCACATTATCTCCTCAGCTAATTAATCTTTATGTGTCTCCACTGCTTAGCTGCAAATTTTATGCTACTGACTGATTTGCCTAGCAGTATGAGATTTATGAAGAACAGGAAAAATTTACACTAAAGTTACATGTTTTAAGCCCTGAAAACACTGTGAGGAGAAAAAACAATGACCTATGCTCACATCTGGACACATATGGAAACTCTACAGCAAGAAGTGCCTATAGCAGCTCATGTAGAACTCTTTAAAACTTATTTTTGCATGTTGGATTCTGTCTCACAATGATCAAGAGCATTTAATAATGGAAGTCTTTAATCATAAATGGAAAGTTGCAAAACAAATTCAGTGGCCTAAGAATTATTTCACTGCATTGGAAATAATGATATTAATTTATCTATGATAAGTGCAGTTTAGCTCCAAAGCTGTAGTTACGCTACTTGAAGAAAAAATGTTGGAGCCAGCCACCTATGTTAATAACTTTATTTATGGCAATACATGCTTCGAGTTCTCACCCATCTTGAGCTCCTGTAATACAGTTATACACTGAAGAAACTAAACATTATCTCACGCTGAATAATTCCTGGCATTGTTGCAGGAATGTGATAAGGCAAGGAAAGTATATATATGGAGTAGAGATGAATGGGGAATCATTCTAGCAATGATATGGGCTGCCGATTTAGAAATCCACAGATATAAGCAACTACAACAAAAGGGCAGATTTTTGTGGAACAAAGATCTCAGAATCAATAAAGTCAGTTGGCTCTTCATATGCTACTGTAATGAGCATCTATGGAAATGGTTGGATGGTGATATCGTAAGTAGGACACAAGTTATCGAATGCCCACACCTCATCACAGAATGTGGAGGTAAACAGCTTTGTCGTTCTGTAAAGCAGGGCAAGCAGTGATGTGTGGCACATCTGGTGACAGTACAATTGTGTTGGACCATACCATTCATGTCAATTGCTGTGCCTGGATGCCATCTGAGCGAATGGCAGTTTGAAGCGTGCACTGCATCACTGGCGCAGATCAGTGGGGATATTATTATGTTATTGCAGAACATTAATGTGGACTTACATGAGACCTGTGGTAGTAATTGAAGACACCATGACAGCTACGGACTAAGAGAATATTATTGTAGATCACCTGCATTTCTTCATGTTTAATATCTTCCCTGATGACAGTGACATTGTCTAGTCAAATAACTGTCCATGTCACAACGCCAGAATTATGCTGCTGTGGTTTCAAAAACCATATTTGCCCAATATAAACGTGATGGAAATCATCTGGGACACTACTTGGCATCAGCTCCACACCCACAAACAAGCGGTCCATAATTTTCAGGAATTGCATGATCTGTGTGTAGACTTCTGGTGCCACATAACTCTGGAAATCTATAAAGGACCTTTGAAATGCATACTATGTAGAATCACTGCTGTATTCTGTTCCAAAGACTGACCAACATGCTATTAAGCTGGTGATAATAATGTTTCACATCATCAGTATATATTCATAATGGTGAAGATATAACTGTACTGCACCACTACAAGATGGGTTAAAACTCAAAAATTATCTTTATTAACATAATTTGTTCTTCAACAATGTTTGACATGCACCATTTAAAACAATACAATGATGTTTTGCACAGGATATTTAAATATATACAAGATATTTAAAAACAAAGAATATTTTAAAAATGAATAAACAAGGTAAACACTTATTGTTCTAAATTATTTATTTATTTGCCAGCATAAAAATTAAATATCAAAACTAATGTGGGAAAAGGGGTACCAGAGGTGTGATAGCAGAATAATGGACATACAATTTCCACACTGTTTATTACTGAGCACAATATACATAGTTCGAGTAATCATTACAAGCATACAGAGGATTCCAAATCTCTTTGCCTCCTGGAGCAGCGATCTTCCTTTTCTCCAGTCAGAGATGGTACACCATCACAGAGACACTTCCCCCCATAGTGTGGAGCACATGAGGAGATGCTGCATTGGGGCATCATCTGTTGGAAGTGATGTAGACAACTGTGTGATGGTGGATGTGATGGAAGACACATTGTAGTCAGCAAGGTGGAAAACCTGCAGCGTCGGTGGTGCAGCAAACAGGTTGTTGTTGGCACTGTTAGCAGATAAGGATGTAGTCTCAGCAGTGTCTTTAACTGTTGCTGGTTCAATGCTGTTATATGAAGATGGAGGATGTTGGTGTTTTGCCTGGCATTTATACATCCACGGGAGGTGTTGTAGGGCCTTTGTCAGTATTAGTGTACCTCTGCTGAAAAATAGGAGGTGAGTCCTGACGTTTCAACTTCTGGAAGGACAGGAGTGCTGTGCACAAAACTGCATGTGATGGTGCTTCCACCCGACCACCTGTCCTTGTAGGTAGCAGTAGTCATGAGGTTAGTATTGCATAACGTGACAGATATGTTGTCAGGCAGAAAATAGTGGAGATTCATAGGTACTTGTAAATTGATTAATGGGTGCATAGGAGATGGTGGGGAGGGTAGTGTCTGTTGTGACAGGTTTACTAACATCCATGCCAGTTGAAGCTGATTCACCAACTCTGTTTCTTGTCTTTCAGCAATTTTGTTATGAAAAGTGTATGTATCTCATTTTGACACTTGTATTAGTGCTATAAATGGTGGATCTAATGAAGTCTTAATGAATAAAAATTCCCTTTGTCATGTGATGGAAGGCGAGTGGAGCATGGATGCTTTGTATATGCATGTGCAAGTACGCGATTAAGTCTGATAATCCTGGTCTGTGGGGACTGTTTCATGCACCACAAACTCAGCAGGTAGGGTGATGGATTCACCTATAGTATTTTGGTGAGTGACACATCAAGGTCATCTTTATGTGCTGTGCAAATTCCCAGAAGAACCCATGGAAGATCCTCCACCCATAATTCTGAGGGGCACAGAAGAGTAACTTCCATCTTCCAATGGCAGTGTTCCATGAGGCCATTGATTTTGGGGTGGTAGGTGGTTGTGTAGAACTAGTGGCATTGATACAGGTGGTGTAACTCATTGCACAGTTGGGACTCAAACTTCCAACCCTTGTTCGATGTTAAGGAGGCCAGGAAGCTGAATCTGGCACTCCAGCATTTGAAGAAAATTTTTGTTACTGTCTCTGCTGATATGCTGGAGATGGGTGTGGCCTGCACCCATCTTGTCATGCAAACTATCATTGACAATATGTAATATTAACCATTTTTGGGGTGACCCTATGATGTCAATGTGTATGTGCTGGAACCACTCCTTAGGAATTGGGGATTTACCAAAGGATGGCTGTGTGTGGCAGCAGTTTTTGCCTGCTGGCATGGAATGCAAGTTCTGGCCCCTTGTGGCACAATCCCTTTTAACGTTAGACCAGACAAAACAATTCATGATGAGGCATATGATAGGGCATATGCACGGATGAGCAAGGTTGTGGAGAAGGTAAAAATTGTCCTGCAGCATGGATCTGCAACGACTGGTTGGACCTGTCCATTCAAAACGTCACAACAAATTTGTTTGGTAGCTTCAGGTAGCATGCAATGTTGCAATTGGAATCTAGTGTCTGGTTTGTTAAAAAGCTGCAGAGATTGCACTTCTGCCCAGGCAATACTATCAAAGTCCATCTTGGCAGAGGTAGCTGCGATATGGGAAAGATAGTCCACCACAATATTACTGGCACCTTTGATGTATTGCATGTCAGTAGTGAACTGTGCTATGAAATTTTGGTGGTGGAATCTCATGGGTGCAGAATCTGTTGATATGTTGCAGAATGTGTCTGCCAATGAACGATGGTCTGTATGTATGGTAAGGGGTCTCCCCTCAACATCTAGAATATGATAAACTGCTTCATATATGGCTTGAGCATGATCAATCTGAACCATTTTTTCTGGGTTTTTTTGAGAAAAACATGAGCGATTCCACTGATCTCTTGCTGTAAAGGAGCCCCAATCACATGATCGCTGTTATTGGATGTGTACCTCAAATGATGGGTGGGTGAGTGTTATGGTATGTAACAGGTGTCCTTTTACTTTGTCAAAAGCAGTCTGCTTTTGATCTGTGCAATCAATGCATTGTTTACCAAATGTATTCCTGCAGTGCAGTGTTTGTGTGAGTGGTAGTAATGTCTCAGTGGTGTGTGGTAATTGGTTCTTGTAGAAATTTATGACCCCCAAAAACCTATGGAGCTCTTGGTAGTTGTTAGGAAATGGGAGGAGGCATATTTCTTAAGTTTTCTCAGCAGTAGGACACACCCCAGATGCATCAATGTGGTGTCTGACAAAGGTCATGTGGGGTTGCCAAAGTTGGCACTTTCATCCCTGTGACTGGCCAGCTTATCAAGGATGATATGCAGAGGGTAATCTTGGTCTTGCTTGTTTTGCAGGAAGATCATCATTTCATCTAGAAAGGCATAACACAAGGGAAAATTGTGCAGGACATTATTAATAAATCTTTGCCATGTCTGTGGCACATTTTTTAGTTCACACAGCATATAGAGGCACTCAGAGAGACTAAATGGTGTGATTATCACAGTTTTTGGTATGGCTTCTGCTGCCATCAGAATTTGCATTCAATGGCACTGAAAAATTTTTACCCAGTCAGGATGTGAGAAAAATCATGCAACTTCAGCTGTCAATGTGTGAATGGGCATTGAGGTAGCAGTAATCACCATATAGGTGCCAAGTACTGCTCTTCTTATGAACTGGTTTAATGGCAGAGGCCCAAGCACTGTCTGATGGCCTGAATATGACAGCTCACAAAAGTTCATACACTGCAGCTTTACCCACTTTAATTTTGTGAGGAGCTAGACGACAGGGGTGGTGATGGACAGGGAGACCTGGTGTGGCTGTAATTGGAGGGGTGTACCACCCTGCATGCACAGATTGTTTGTGGTCTAATGTGATTCTCTGCAGCACTTTTGTCTGAAGTACCTGGAATAGATTCACTCAGTGTCAAATTTGGAATGTTTATCATGAAGTCACTTGGTAAATTCGACACTCATCATGGCACAGTTCATTGCTTGACATTGGTGATGATATGAGGTTAGTCCGAAGATGTGGCGAACAGTGAAGGCATTATCACTATGTTGTTTGGCACTGTCATATTTCCAAGCCTTAGTAGATATTTAGCAATTTTGCAGACTCATCATTCATGGAATTCATGAGAATTTGTTGAGAGATATTGTTGACACTGCCAAAGAAACATTGAGATTGTCCCATTTATAGTAGCAGCATTCTCAATGGTTTAACCAATGCAGTAGATTTTCAACTTAACAGCAAAATTGTGGCTTGACACGGAAGCTTGGGCTCACTCCTGTGGGAAATGGGGTGACAGATGTGTGATAGCAGAATAGTGACACACTATGGAGATTCATTTACCACACTATTTATTACTGAGTACATAATACATAACTCATGTAATCATTACAAGCTTACACAGCATACTAACTCTCTTTGCCTTCTGAAGCAGTGATCTTCCGTTTCTCCAGTGGTATATGATACACCACCACTCTATCTTCCCAAAATCAGAAACATTTTACAGGAGATATGTTAATATGACAGTGCAAGAACAATCAATTTGAAATACATCCTACACTGTTACTTGAGAGACAGGCAATTGAAATAATCAGTAATGCAGCAAAGTGAAATTATTATATTACTTATCAAAAACTATAGTCCTAAGTTAACTATTGTAAATTTGAAAGTTAGTTAATAACAGGGCTACATATCTCAGAGAAAGGAAGAGAAATATTAATTTTATGTTTGCTGCAGTAACCTTGGCCACACAGATAAAAACATTACACTGTTGATAAAATGAATCACCAGTGGCCTTAAAGAGGAAGTTGTGTATAATCACCAGAATATACTAAACAGAAAAGGAGATAATTCTGCATCTCAACTGCTTTGTTTGAAATAAGAACATACTAAGTCTTGGACTCACTTTCCCTCACAGAAGGCCATTGTTCTTCAACACACAATGTCTGACCACATGAATCTGTCTATAACACACGCAATCCAAGCCTTTTAGTTAGTAGAACAATAGGCAACTTCCAGCAAGAATGCAGGACAAGATACTGATAAAAACTCATGTAATGGCCTTATAAACTATTCATTGTTGTAGTTATGACAATATCAGGTTAATGGTACAGTATCTGAGTGTACTGTTTCATTAAATCCATAACAAGCAGTTCATTACTGCATTTACTTCTGCAGAACATGCAGATTTCTTTTGTAGGTATGTCTAAAATTCTAAACCAGTATTTGTTCATCATTTTCAGGATAATTGGCTGATCTTGGCTTGTGAGAAGTTTCACCATCTTGTAACTGGCTTTCCAAGCCAGTCACAATAATGCTTTGAGAGCAGGCTCAGTTTGAACCCAAATGTTAGGAGAAGCATCTAGATCTGCTTGTACCATTGAGATTTTTGCTCCATCTACTTTGAGTATTACATCACTGTTTCATTAATAATGAACCAGTCCCAAATTAACATAAGGGGTCATAAATCTGCAGTGTTGATTTGACAAAATTAATTCAAATTAAACACACTGCAGCTTTCTATTTGGGGAAACTAAGTGCATACCACATTTAGTTTATCTACTGATTTTTCCACTGTGGTAATTGTAGATAGTTTTGTCCTTAGGCTCTTCAGAAGAAAGTAAATGTATTGATTGGTTTTCAGCTTCATACATACTACCACCAAATAACATCTTTTGTCCTTGCTTCAGTTGTGTTGAAAATCAGTTGCTATGTATTTCGCTAGCACTAATATAAATATGTCGAAAATCAGTTGCTATGTATTTCACTAGCACTAATATAAATATGTCTTCAGCTATGGCACACATTTTGCTAATGTCATTCGCTGAAGTATTATACTGGTTCATATTTAATCATTTGCACTTCAGGAAGCACCATTTTCAAGTTCATGATGATTGTTGTAGGCTTCTTTGTAGCAGTCATCCACTGCTAACAAAACTGGGTTCAGAAATATCATTTTGTGTAGCCATGTCCTTTTTGTGTGCTGTGAAACAGAACATAAATTAATTCACTGGTTTGAGGTTTTTCGTACTTGCAGTCAAAGAAAATATTTCAGATCTCCAATAAATCAATTATAACAGTTAAAAACACACAACATGAAATACTACAAAAAGAGGAAGAATTGGCCCCTGAGCAATAAGTACATTAGTCCTGGTGTAGGGAACTCTTGCACTCAGTGAGAAATCGCTGCAGTCAGCCTCCTAAATAATGGAATAAAAACTATGTTTAAAGCGTAGCAAACTAGAGTAAACAATTGACATGTGCTTAATATCCTGTTCATATACATATGTGGAAGGCTATTAACCAGAGACAAACAGTTAAAGAACTGAAAAAATTACAAATAGTAATGATAGCAGATCTTACCTCCAATAATGCTCTTTGGTTTATTCTCCTCATGATAAACAACAAATTCTGTTTGGAGCATTTTCACTATGCTGCTCTTTGGTTTACAGAAGGAAAGTGGCTGTTGTGATTCACTGAAGTCATATGTAGAGAATCACCTGTAAGTAATTAATAACTAAATTCTCTTTCCTCCTGAGGTGAGGTCACTCGTGTATTATGTTATCACATTAGGCTACAACAACATACGAGGTCTGTTCAGAAAATCCTGGATCTTTATCCACAGTATTTATATTTGCTTACCTTTGATTTGTTGTGCATAGCCTCCTTCAAAATACTCTCTGCCACAAATGGTACTATATTTCCAATGCCGTTTCCACTTCTGGAAGCAGTCTTGGTATTTCTCCTGCTGAACTGTGCCATTTGTGAATTTTCTTTTATCTCATCTATCATTGCAAGTCTTCATCCTTTCAACAGGGTTTTCAACTTTGGAAATAAAAAAAAAGTTAGAAGGGGCCAGGTCTAAAGTGTACAGAGGATGAGGCAGCACATCGATTTTGTTTTTTTGTGCAACAGTCATGCACCATCAAGGATGAATGTGTGGGTGCATTTTCATGATACAAGAGCCACAAATTATCTCACCACATTTCAGGCTGTTTCTTTTCAAATTTTCTTGTAGGCATTGCAAAAGATCCTGATAATAACACCAATTAACAGTTTGTCCCTGTGGTATTAATTCATGATAAACTAATCCTTCAAAGTCAAAGAAAATTGTCAGCCTTGCTTTGACATTTGACCTGACCTGATGAGCTTGGAGAATGTTTCCTAACCCACTGTGAAGACTGAACATTGGTCTCAACATCATAACAATAGACCCACATCTCAGTACTAGTTTTGATTCTCTTAAGGAATCTTAATCTCATTTGTGTGATCCAAAAGGTCTTCACAGATTGTGTGGCAAAGGTCTTCCCTGTCTTGAGTAATGAGTCATGGGATGAACTAGGCAGCAACATGATGCAATCCAAGAAGCTGTGTCAGGATTTCATGACATGATCTGACTGAAATGTTGCATTCTTCTAGAATCATTCAGAAAGTCAGTCTTTGATTGGACTGCACAATTTCATTGATGTTCCTGACATGAGGATCATCAATAGATGCCAAAAGGTGTCTTGAATGAGGGTCATCTTTAACTTCCATCCATCAATTTTTTAAGCCATCTGAACCATACCTAACACTAAGTTTAGCTTAAGCACTCATCACTGTAGGCTATCTGCATCATTTGTTGTGTCTCTGTAAAAGTTTTCTTGCGTTTCATGCAAAATTTAACCCAGCCACATTGATTCTCAAACTTTGCCATCTCAAAATTCACATACTATTTGACACATACAACAATGAAAATTCCAGCAGCTACACATTAAACACAGGTCTGTGAAGGGGTGCCAACCTCATATTGCTCCAACACACCACTGGTGCAAAATTATGAATGTTCCAGGAATTTTTGAATAGACCTTGTATTTATTGTGATGAACATGTTAAGCAGCATATAGCACAAAAATTTCTTATCATTTCAAGTGGAAAAACCAAGACCTAGTTAACCATAAATATGTTACTGTGAATTTCTATTTAATGTGACACATGATAGTTGAATTGGGGAACATGTACACATTTGCATTGAAGTGGCACTTCATAACTGGTTGCCAAAAAATATACTACTAGAGTCCTGACTACTTGTTGATAAATATACTGCTACAATCCTCAATGAAAATGTAAACATAAGGAATCAACATGATGAGGGAAACTCCTTCATGGAATACAAATAATACTGCAACAAAAGAACAGAGAGAGAGAGAGAGAGAGAGAGACAGAGACAGAGTGTTTGTTGGGTTGGTGGCAGGGGGGGGGGGGGGGGGGGGGCACAGATGCACATGCGCTTTTGTGTCTGCATGCCTGTGGCACATACACACATGCCTGCAAATACACCTCGAGTAACTGGAGACTTGACAGATTATCAAGTGAGGTGGCGCAGTGGTTAGCACACTGGACTCGCACTCGGGAGAATGACAGTTCAATCCAATGTCCGGCCATCCTGATTTAGGTTTTCTGTGATTTCCCTTAATCACTTCAGGCAAATGCCATAATGGTTCCTTTGAAAGGGCATGGCTGATTTTCTTCCCAATCCTACCCTAAACCAATGAGACCAATGACCTTGCTGTTTGGTCTCCTCCCATAAATCAACCCCCAATCCAAATTGACAGATTATCTATAAGAAGACATAAAACAAAAAGTATGATTAGACCCACTGTTTTTACATGGTCACATAGTGAGGAGATCCTCATTGATGTGGAACATGTCAGAATACAGATCTTTCTAGATAACTTCTCTCCATTTTCTTGTGTGGACTTTAATCAGTCGCATGATGCCATATTACTTTTAAGTACTGATAATTAGAATTTTGGTTTTCATGACAACTTTTCTGGGTGTACAACCACATTGTACCACTGTCATAATCACCAACATCAATGTCACTGTTCTAAATGGTCTTTATTAAGTTGGATGAGTAACAAACTCAGATCTTATATATTGAGATTTCATTTATTTCATAATACACATAAACCGAGCCTTGTAGTTAGTAGAATTATAGGCAATTTCCAGAAAGAATGCATGACAAGATACTGATAAAATCTCACTGTAACATCCTTATAAACTGTTCATTACTGCAATTATGACAATAACAGATTAATGGTACAGTAGCTGAGTATTCTGTTTCATTACACCCATAACATGTAATTCGTTGCTGCCCTTACTTCTGCAAAATTATGCAGATTGCTCTTATAAGTATATTTAAAAGTCTAAAAGTCTAAAACCAGGATTTGTTCATCATTTTCAACACAGTGGGCTGGTGTTAGTTTGTGAGAGGTATCAGCATCTTGTAACTGGTTTTCCAAGTCAGTCACAATGGATTTTTGAGACCAGGTCCAGAATGTTCGGAGAAGCATCTAGCATCTGCTTGTACCATTGAGATTTTTGCTCCAAGTACTTTGAGCATTACATCCATGCTTCATTAATAATGAACCAGTCCCTAATTAACATAAGGGGTCATAAAAACCTACAGCGTTGAGTTGACAAATCAATTCAGAGAAAATACTATGCAGCTTTCTTTTTGGGGAACTAAGTGCATTGGTTTATCTATTGAACTTGTAACTGTTGGAGTTATAGATAGTTGTGTACTTGGGCTTTACAGAAGAAAGTAAGTTTCAGCACACATTTTGCTAATCTCATTTGTTGAAGAATTATTCTTATTCATATTCAATGATTTGCACTTGAGCAAGTACTGTTTTCAAGTTCATGAGGATTCCTGTAATACAGTACTTAAAAGGAGATTTAAATCTAATTGTCATGGGGGACTGAAATGCAGTTGTAGGGAAAGGAGTAGAAGATAACGTTACAGAAGAATATAGGCTTGAGACAAAGAATGAGAGAAGAGAAAGAATAATTGAGCTCTATTATAAATTTTAGCTAGTAATGGTGAATACTCTGTTGAAGAATCACAAGAGGAGGGGATATACTAGGAAAAGACCAGGTGATGCAGGAAGATTTCAGTTAGATTACATTATGGGCCAACAGCGATTCTAAAATCAGATACTGGATTGTAAGGAATATCCAGGACCAGATATTAACTCTGATCACAATGTAGTAGTGATTATTAGACTGAAGTTTAAGAGTAGTAAGGAAGCATCAATATACAAAGAAGTGGGATATGTAAGTACTAAGAAATGATGAGATAAGCTCAAATTTTTCTGAGGCTATTGATACAGCAATAGGAAACAGTTCAGTATGCAGTACAGTTGAAGAGGAATGGACACCTCTAAAAAGGTCAGTCACAGAAGTTGGAAAGAAAAACATAGGTACAAAGAAGGTAACTGCGAAGGAACCTTGGGTAACAAAAGAAATACTTCAGTTGATTGATGAAAGAAGAAAATACAAATATATTCAGGGAAATGCAGGAATACAGAAATTGCAACTCACTGAGGAATGAAATAAATAGAAAGTGGAAGGAAGCTAAGATGAAGTGGCTACATGAAAAATGTGAAGAGATCAAAATAGAAATGATTATCATAAGAACTGGCTCAGCATATAGGAAAGTCAAAACAGCCTTTGTTGGAATTAAAAACAGGGTTGGCCACATTAACAGTGCAACAGAAATTCATCTGTTAAATGCAGAGGAGAGAGCCGACAGGCGGAAAGAGTACATTGAAGGCCTTTATGAGTGGGAAGATTTGTCTGATGTGATAGGAGATAGGTGATCCAGGATTAGAATCAGAATTTAAGAGAGCTTTGCAGAACTTAAGATCAAATAAGGCAGAAGGTATGGACAACATTCCATCAGAATTTATAAAATCATTGGGGGAAGTGGCAAAAAAATGACTATTCACTGTGGTGTGTATAATACATGAGTCTGATAACATACCATCTGACTTTGGAAAAATATCATCAGCACAATTTCGAAGACTGCAAGAGCTGAAAAGTGCAAGAATTATTGCACAGTTAGCTTACTAACTCATGCAACCAAGTTGCTAACAAGAGTAATATACAGAAGCATGGAAAAGAAAGTTTAGGATGTTTTAGATGGTGATCAGTTTGGCTTTATGAAAGGTAAAGGCACCAGAGAGGGAATTTTGACATTGTGGTTGGCAATGGAAGAAAGATTAAAGAAAAATGAAAACATGTTCATAGGGTAGGTTGACCTAGAAAAAACGTTCAACAATGTAAAATGGTGCAAGATGTTCAGAATTCTGAGAAAGATAAAGTTAAGCTATAAGGAGAGACAGATAATGTACAATATGTAAAAGAGCCAAGAGGGAATAATAGGAGAGGACAACCAAGAATGAAGTTCTGGGGCCAAAATGGGTGTAAAACAGGGATGTAGTCTTTTGCCCCTGCTGTTCAATCTGTACAACAAGGAAACAATGATGAAAATAAGAGTAAGGTTCAGGAGTGGAATTAAAATTTAAGGTGAAAGGATATCAGTGATACAATTTGCTGATGACATTGCTACCATGAGTGAAATTGAAAAAGAATAACGTGATCTTTCAAATGGAATGAATAGTTTAATGAGTACAGAATGTGGACTGAGAGTAAACTGAAGAAAGATGAAGGTAATAAGAGGTAGAAGAAATGATAACCTCAAGAAAGTTAACATCAGGATTGATGGTCATGAAGCAGATGAAGTTAAGGAATTCTACTACCTAGGCAGCAAAATAACCAATGACAAATGGTGCAAGGAGGACACCAAAAGCAGACTAGCAATCACATAAAGGGCATTCCTGACCAAGAGAAGTCTACTAGTATCAAACACAGGCCTTCATTTGAAGAAGACATTTCTAAGACTGTACATTTGGAGTACAACATTGTATGGTAGTGAAACATGGACTGTGGGAAAACCAGGACAGAAGAGAATCAAAGTATTTGAGATGTGGTGGTACAGATGAATGTTGAAAATTAGGTGGACTGATAAAGTAAGGAATGAGGAGGTTCTGTGCGGAATTGGAGAGGAAAGGAATGTATGGAAAGCACTGACAAGAAGGGACAGGATGAAAGAACTTCTGTTAAGACATTAGGGAATGATTTCCATGGTACTAGATTGAGCTGTAGAGGGCAGAAACTGTAGAGTAAGACAGAGATTGGAATAAATTCAGCAAATAATTGCGGACATAGGTTACAAGTGCTACTCTTAGATTGAGATAAAGAAATTGGCAAAGGAGAGGTTTCTTGTAAGCATGTTTGTGGTAGTCATCCACTACTGCCAAAACTGCGTTCAGAAATACCATTTCATGCATCCAGGTACTTATTGTGGGCTAGGGGAAAAAAAATAATTTAATTCACAGACTTGAGCCTTTTTCATGCTTGCAGATATAGAAAATTATAACAGTTAGAAACACAAAACATGAAAATATTACAAAAAGCAATAAGTTCATTAGTTCTGTTGTAGGGAACTCTTGCACCAATCACCCAGTGGGAAACCATTGTAGTCAACCTCCCAAGTATTGGAAGGAAAACTATGTTTAAAGTGCAGAAAATTAAAGTAAACAATTTACATGTGCTTAATATCCTGTTCAAACACATGTGTGGAAGACTGTTAACCAGAGACAAATGGTTACAGAACTGGAAACATTACAAATAGTAACAGAATTAGATCTTACCTCTGATAAGACTCTCCAGTTCATTCTCATCATGATAATCAACAAATTCTGTTGGATGTAGTCCTTGGAACATCTTTACTATGCTTGGCTTTAGTTTATAGAAGAAAAGTGGCTGTTGTCTCTTACTAAAGTCAAGTGTAAGGCAATCAACCACCTGTAAGTAATTATGAATCAAATTTTTCTTTCCCTTGAGATGAGGTAACTTTTATATTATTTTTTCACCTTAGGCTACAAAAACCTATTTATTGTGATGAACATAGAAAGCAATTTCTTATCATTTCAAGTATCAAAGCAAAGTCCTAACAAAACATATCTATTTTACTCTGAGTTTCTATTCAATGTGACTGGTAATCTGAATTGGGGTTGCATGTACATATTTGCAATTAAGTGGCACTTTCTGACAGCCTGCTAAAAAATATAGTATACTGCTACAGTCCCTGAAGAAAAATTAAACATAATAAATTGATGTAATGAGGGAAACTGCTTGATGGAATACAAACAATACACCAACAAAAGAACGGTATGTGTGTGTGTGTGTGTGTGTGTGTGTGTGTGTGTGTGTGTGTGTGTGTGTGTGTGTGTGCACATGCTTCCTTGTGTGCATGCATATGTGTGGGGCACACATAAATGCCTATAAATATGCCTTGTACAACTTGAGACTTGACACATTTTCTATAAGAAAAAATAAAGTATAAAGCATTGTTAGATACATTGTTTTTCAATGATCACACAGTAAGGTGACCCTCATCGATGTGGAATGTTTCAGAACAGAGATCTTTGTAGATAACTTCTCTTCCTTTTCTTGTAAGGGCTTTACTCAATCACATAATGCTACCTTACCTTTGGGTACTGATAATTAGAATTTGGATTTTTTGTGACAACTTTTCTGGGTGCACAACCATATTATATCACTATCATATTCACTAACATTTTTTTCACTGTTCTAAAAGGTCTTCATTAGAGTGGACAGATACCAAATTCATATCTTAGATATTGAAATTTCCTTCTGCTCCAAATGTCAGTTATCGAGCAACTTACTGAGCTCAGTTTTTGATTGGTTAGTTGGATGGATGACAATGGTAGGAAGGAGGGGATGCCATTTATTGACAAGAGTTTCTATATCTATATTTGTTGTTTCACATTGATGAATGAGGAGGATTCTATTATTGCCACACTAAAAAGGGTTGTCTTTTAACCACTATCAGTCTGTAATTTGACTATTTATGACAGCTAAAAGACAATGGAAGGCCACATCCATAATTTCACATCCCTTGTACCTTTCTCTTAAGGGTAAATGGCTACAGAGATAACATACAAGATTGTGAAAACAGAACAGTTTTGTTACACACAATATGATGTTCTGCCAAAAAGACTTGCTGTGTTGTCCAGTCTGAATGCTTGTCTCCTGCTTCATGAAGCATGTGCTGATGGCTTTTAAATATAAGTAAAGACATGTATGGTCATTTTTGTCATCAATAAAGCTTTCCTGGGTAATGGTAATGTCATCAGAGTTCTATGCATACTAATGTTTCAGTCATTGGTGCATGTCGCTTTTTTTTGCAGTTGGAGTGTTGGCTATTGATCCATTGATATTTCATTATGCTGGGAGTATCAATTGCTAAAAATATTATTGAACCTGATTTTGATTCTATGGTAGAAGTGGGAATCCAGGGGTTGAGCATTATTGCTAGCATTTATGAGGCAGCCCCACTGGGGACATGGTGTTGTCTCCATTCCATCACCAACAAGCACTTTGGTAGTAGTACAGTACTTTGTCACTGTACTCACCTACTTCTCATCCATCAGTCCATAACTCTCAGTAAAGGGGAACTGACCCCACCTCCAACTCCTCCCACAGAATTGAAAATGGACTTCATTAACATCCAACACAAGAGGCAGGATGAAATGCTAGCAAATGAGATCTTTATATTGTACTGGCCAAATACATCACCCTGGTGAATGACACTTGCAACAGCAGCCAAAACAGTGGTGTGTATAACAACACAACTAGAGAGTCACATGCTCAAACTATTTTTATTTAATGGTATCTGAGTACCCAGTGTTGCCAAGGTATGTATTTATTCCAATCTTCCATTAATCCTCCTCTTCCATCAGCCTCTCTCTGTCAATCTTCTTGTGCCCCTCTCTCTATCCATCTCCTGCTGCCTCCACTGTCTGTCAGTCTGCCCCTCCTCCCTCTGTCCATCTGCTCCTTCACCCTCCGTCCATATCCATCTCCTCTATCTTAATCCATCTCCTCCTCTCCCGTCTACTTGTCAAGCTGCTCCTACTGCTCTCTTTGTTGATCTCCTCCTCCCCTCTCTCTGTCAATGTCCTACTCTTCCCTTTCTCTGTCCATTTCCTCCTCCCCCTATGTCTGTTCATCTCCTTCTCCCCCGTCTCTCTGCCTGCCTCTTCCTCCCTCTCTCCCCCTGTGTCTGACCATCTTCTCTTCTTTCCTTTCTCTGTCTATCTCCCTTCCCCTCTAACTATCCATTTCCCCTCCCCTATCTCTGTCCATCTGCTCATCCTCCTGTCTGTGCTTATCTTCTCCTTCTCTTCTCCTTATCTTCTCCTTACCCCCCACTGTGTTTCCATCTGCTGGTCCTCCCCTCTCTCCCACATTATCACACTCACCTGAATGGGAGACTGGTGGTTCTTACCCCTACAGTATTTATTTCCAGACTGTAATAACTATATGTACCATCAAACGGGGTGATTCTGGATGGTTTTGTTGTTATATTGATTGTAACTTTTGTATATATTGTTAGATTAAACTGATTGTTATGGAAGTGGTAAGGGAATACGTGTAACGAATAAAATATCCTAGAACCAGAAAGTGTATGTGTAGGTATATTTCTCTGACAAGGGGAGGCCGCCAATTGTGAAATTCAGATTCGATTCATACTGCGCATAATAAAAGCTCATGGCCAGAGATGTAATGTGGCAAAGCACCAAGATGCACTTCTCAGCCGTTGTCGAGAAAATGGACAGTTAAAAGAAACCGTTGCAGTAAAATACTCTCTACGATTAATAATTTTCTACAGCATCGTGGCCCAGTGGTAAGCACTCGGGTTTGTAATCCGAAGGTCGCTGGATCGAATCTCGCCCCATTCAACCTTTTTTTTTTTTTAGTATTTGTTTTTTGTACATCAAATATATAAAATTCCCGGCAGTCAGTTGCAACAATTATGCATATAATAAGTTGTTGAAAGTGGTTTGTCATGGAAAAACTGGCGGCTTCGAACATCATTCTGTTTTCCGCAAACAAAGTTGTATTTCACAAATGTTATTAATTGTCTTCATAATGTTAACAACGTATAGTTAATGGAAGATGTAGAAATGATATTCCGAAATGAATATGTATAGTGTAAGTCAAACGTTTGAATTAGAATTGAGACCCCACAAAAACAAATTTGCTGTGGCAGGTATGAAATATAAACTCCGTTACTCGCTCATTACACTTGAAGGACAGATGTTGAATGGGCTGAAACGAGCTGGTGCATAACAGCGTAGTCGCCTGCTAACTTCGAAAGAAGGTAGATGCGGTCCCTAGCGCAACTTACAACATCGTCGAAAATCAATGCGCACGGGAGAGCTTTGGTACACCCTGTTGAAAAAAAAAAAATAAAAAAAAAAAAAAAATAAAAAAAATAAAAAAAAAAACGGAAAAATGGAGGCGGAACAATTGGAGAGTGATCCGGTCTCACCAATATGCACAAGCAATTCATTAATAGTTTATATATATATTAAAAACAAAGATTCCAAGACTTACCAAGCGGGAAAGCGCCGGCAGACAGGCACAATGAACAAAACACACAAACACACACACAGAATTACTAGCTTTCACAACCAATGGTTGCTTCTTCAGGAAGGAGAGGGAAAGACGAAAGGATGTGGGTTTTAAGGGAGAGAGTAAGGAGTCATTCCAATCCCGGGAGCGGAAAGACTTCCCTTAAGGGGAAAAGAAAGGACAGGTGTACACTCGCACACACACACACACACACACACACACACACACACACACACACACACACACACACACATATCCATCCGCACATACACAGACACAAGCAGACATATTTAAAGGCCTTTGTGTGTGTGTTTGTGTGTTTTGTTCATTGTGCCTGTCTGCTGGCGCTTTCCCACTTGGTAAGTCTTGGAATCTTTGTTTTTGATATATTTTTCCCATGTGGAAGTTTCTTTCTATTATATATATATATATGTCTGGTTGTGTCTGTGTATGTGCGGATGGATATGTGTGTGTGTGTGTGTGTGTGCGAGTGTACACCTGTCTTTTTTTCCCCTAAGGGAAGTCTTTCCGCTCCCGGGATTGGAATGACTCCTTACCCTCTCCCTTATAACCCACATCCTTTTGTCTTTCCCTCTCCTTCCTGAAGAAGCAACCATCGGTTGCGAAAGCTAGTAATTCTGTGTGTGTTTTGTGTTTTGTTCATTGTGCCTGTCTGCTGGCGCTTTCCCACTTGGTAAGTCGGCGCCGCGACATTCGATCTGGCGACCTTCGGAGCACTTACCGCTATGCCACGACGCTGTAGAAAATTATTAATCGTAGAGAGTATTTCACCGCAATGGTTTCTTTTAACTGTCCATTTTCTCGACACGGCTGAGAAGTGCATCTTGGTGCTTTGCCACATTACACCTCTGGCCATGATCTTTTATTATGCGCAGTATGAATCGAATCTGAATTCCACAATTGGCTGCCTCCCCTTGTGAGTCAGTTAAATAAAGTGTCCAAAGTCACACCATGGATGGGGGTGATTTTGGACACACATGTTTTTTAAATCTCTGTCCGAAATTACGGTATATAGAGGGTGAATTCAGACAGTTACCACCTTTTAAAAAAATTCTACATGCTTTTTATTTAATTTCTGTGACATTTTACACATTTTAAGGTAGCCCTTTGTCATGAATAAGTGATATGGAATAATGTAATGAATTTTATACATTACAGATAAGTTCTGCACAAGCTCTTTTGTGCTAGATTTATCAAGATAGAACTAAATATCTAATATCCAATTTATTGGAGGGAAATCCCCAATGTGCAGCCCTCAAGATACCTTGCTTCCAAATTTCTTCTCCTCCTACTTTATTTAGCACTGGCTGTCCTCTAATTTTTTTCAGATGTGCTTTCTGCACTTTATTTTGTAGGGTTGATTTAGGTATACCATAGAAATCTCATGCTTTTCTGTACGATAATTTACCACTCTGAATATCACGAACAGCTTTATCTAATATTTCTGGGTCATAATTACACTATACTGTAGCATTTCTCCTGCTCTTATATATTCTTGGCATTGTCCGAAATCACCCCACACAGTACACAGTTTCACAAAAACTATTGTTATTTTATAACCTCACACAAGAAACTCGACAAACTTGTACAGAAATTGTCTCAATGCTATTAGCTACTGAGCGCATCATCAATTATGGTTACAATAACTTCCCACTTGATCCAATAATAGAAAGTTTCCACTTTACTATAATGCATGGATTTTTAACACTGAGTCTGTTCGTCAATTATTCATCTAGGGAAACAATTGACACAAAATAAAAGTTGTGGGAAGTGATAAATGCAATCTTGCACTTAAAATAACTGATGCACAGACGATAAAATAAGTAACTCTTTGTTTCTACGCAGTGGCAAGGAGCAAATAAGCCATACTGTCTGAATTTGCCCCTGTGTCCAAAATCCCCCCATTTGATGGTACCACATTTGATTGAAATCATTCCAGGGGTTTAGGATGAGGCTTAGAAGAGGCAGCTGGAACTTGGGTTCCTGGATTCTGCACTGGGGAAGGAAGTAGCAGTTGTGAATGCTAGGTATTTATTCCAATTTTAAATGTGCCTGTTGGTAGTACCTGGAATTTTTTTGGGATTTTGCCAGCCAAGTACTTCTTTCAAGTATTTTTCCAATGCTATGATTCAGACCAGCCACTTCCAAGTTGAGTAAAACTGCATATGTGTGTCTTAGCAATTACAAATGTGGAGGTGACTGAGAAAAATGATGCCCAGTGAATGATATGGTAGTGAAACTGTAGTAACTCAAGTAATATGGATGTGGTTCAGAATAGCAAAGTTTGTATTTTAACAGATAGCTGGGCACAAGTTTAATGTTCTTGATTGAATCTCTGTGAGACATTACATAAAAATTGGCAGTATTTGAGACACAAAGATAAATAGTTATATTATGGCAAAAGTAAAGCCAACTGCAATTTCGTTTAGATTAGCAAATCACTGTAGAAGTAGAATTCTCTTGAGTATACTGTAAATAGAATGGCTGGCCAGAACTAATGTACATAAGACAAAATTTCAGTCTTTCTGGTATACAGTATGTAGAAAAACTATTGCTTAGATTTTGGAACAGTTAGTTCCTGTCATAGGGAGGAAGAAGGGACAGGTTTTGAAGGTGAGGAAGGTGGGCAGGTTACCCTAATCCCAGTTGGAGAGAAACTCACCTGTTATGAAGAGGAGATGAGACACTGAAAAAGGGTGAGGGATCTGAGACAGCAGGAGATAAAAAAAGTTCCATGATAAGCACTGCATCAGGAAACTTAAGTCTGACCTGACAGAAGGACAGAATGAGAAAGAGGAATAGAATAGAATAGAATCATTATTTGCCTTTCAGTATGTTTTCCATACAATTGGCATCATCAGTGTGTTCAATACATTTTTTTAAATTGGAATAGTTACTATTGCACATAATTGTGCCTGTGCAGGACAAGCAGATATGTATGCTAAAATAATACTGATAAGAAGTGGTTACATAGTGTGATTAAAATCTAAAGGGAAAGCAGATGGAGAAAAAACCAAAAGCGGTAGGCTAAACAAGTTATGGAATAAATAATAAGCTACAACAATAAAAAATAATACTACCAGCAGAAACTAAGTTTCGAAAATTGTATGAGGCATGTTTTTTATGTAAGGTTCATTTTGGTATAGACACTAGCGGTTCATGCCCATACCACAACAAGCACATGTGTCCTGTACCTGTATGCTTTGGGAATAACTGTGCTCAGTTTCAGCTCTGTAGCTAAACTGTATGGTTGTGTTTTGTGGTTTCAAAATGTTTAAGACTATCAACTCGGCCACAGTGTGTGAGGTTCACTCAGTAATACAGTTTTTGTCAGCAAGGAAACTGTCTGCTGCAGAAATTCATTGACAGATTTGCAAAATGTATGGTGATACTGTTATGAGTGAAAGCAAAGTGTGTAAGGGGGTATGAGAATTCACAGATGGCCATGACATGATGAGGACTGCTCTAGTTGCCCTTCTTTGATTACAGATGATTTGGTGGCTTCAGTTGAAGCGAGGATTCATGAGAACAGGCACTTCACAATAACAGGTCTCTCAAACAAATTTCTTGATGTGTTGAGATCAGTGCTTTACAACATTGTTTTTGAATACCTAATGTTTAAGAAACTGTGCTCCCATTGGGTCTTGAAACTCCTAACAAAGGATCACAAAAACCAATGATTTGAGTGTGTGATGAAGCTCTTGACTCGTTATCATGAAGAAGGTGACAGCTTCTTGAGTAAGATTATAACTGGAGATGAAACATGGGTTTTGCATATCATGCCTGTATCAAAGTAACAGAGCATGGAATGGAGACACACACACACAACACACTCACCTGTAAAGGTGAACAACAGACTCTGTCCCAGTGCAAAATCATGCCATCAGTGTTTTGGTACGGGTGTGGTGTTTTGATGGTCGACTTCATGCAACGAGCTACCACTATCAGTGCAGAAGCATACTGACAAACCCTGAGAAAGCTATGCAGAGCAATTCAAAACAAAAGACGCAGAATGCTGACAAAGGGTATTGTCGTTCTTCATGAAAATGCAAGACCTCACACTTCAGGTCAGACCTGCAATTTATTTGACAGTTTTGGCTGGGAAGTTTTAGACCACCCACCCTACAGTCCTGATCTTGTCTGAGTGATGACCATTTGTTCCTCCACCTAAAACAACACCTCAGTGGCAACCATTACAATGATGATGGTGACATGAAAACGGCAGTGAACTCTTGGTTATCAGAGCATGTGGCAAGTTTTTATGAAGAGGGTATTTCAAAATTGGTTGAGAGGTATGATATGTGTTTGAACAAACTTGGCAACTATGTTAAAAAATAGAGTGAAGTATGTAGTTTCTGAAAATAAATTTACTTTTTTTGAAATAACCTTTCATTGTGTACTTATGTTCAAATGGACCTTAATTAAAAAACATGCCTCACCATTACTGGGAGATGTAGGACTGTTAGTAGAGGCTTAGCCAGATAGCTTGTCATATGTGAGAATGTAGTGGGTGCAATTTCCCGTCTCAACTTTACAGGGAAAGTACAGATGAGTGGGAGGATTCAGGTGGCCTCTGATTCCTTGAGGCACATACATTTGTTAATTCCTGGTCATGAGCATGTTCAGCAACTGAAATGTGAGTTCCCACCAGGTGGGCAGTTTAGGAAAAATTTCAAGTGTTGCCAACAGATAGATTTAAAAATATAATAGTTAGTGCCTTCCTCAGGCTGGAACCTAGGAACATGATGTTCCAGGTACATTCTACTCAATCTGTGATTTGAGGTACCTGCCCCTCCATTCCAACCTATCCCAGCTTGTCCCTCTTTCCTCCCTAAAATACAAGCTAACAGTTTTGAAAGTTAAGTACAATTTATACCACTTTTACATTGCAATTCCACTAAGAATTTTGTCCCCTGGAGGTAATACATGGCCAACCAGTCTGCCTCCTGGTAAATTTACAATTATTCCAAGTGAAATTTCATTTTCAGCACAGGAGAGGCTCATTGGGGTTGCCATTTATTCTTATACACCTTTCATTAATCCTTTCCAATTAAACATCTGTGTTAGGTTTAGTCATGTGAGATGCAGAAACAAAGGTTATTCCCCAGTTGGCAACCTGCAGATGTATTGTTTTTATGCAAGGATAATATTCTCTGGTAGTGTGGTTAATTTGTTGTACACAAATTGGAGATAAACAGCACCTAATACAATACCAGTATCTGGTATGGTGCTAAGTGTGTCACCCACAATTTCTTCTCACACATTGATACCAAAAAGAATCTAATGCCTCACTTCCAAGATTGCTTGAAGATTTATGTACGTTTGCCCTCATGTGCTTACTGCTTTAATTTGCTATCCCACCCTGTGTGGATTGTAGCTCATGCATAAATAAACTGCAGGCCTTGAACTGTGTCTCTTTGTTCACAGAAATGTACTAATGAAAGTATAAAATAATTAATTACCTTGGCTGCAGTGTAGTCTGATACAAATATATGTGAACAGTTAATTACAACAGGCATATCATTCCTCATGCTTTGCTTCACCACCAGGTTGCGTACATATTCAACAGAAGGAAAAATAAGACACCTATCTGGAGTAAGCTCTAGGTAGTCTGTGCCCTCTGCAGTCTGAAATGAATAAGTTTATCATTAATGAGAATCTTGTTAACCTGTTAAAATGCTTCAAGTAATTATTCATGGGAAAAAGCTACTGTACTTGCAGAAAGTGCGAGTTATCACTTTATATGTACAAAATATTCTCGTGTTAATTTTCAAATAGATGAAAGTTTGAAAGTTCATGGAAATGGAAGAAAATGTTAGACTCACCAGAAATAAATTGAAGATGGTAAATCTGAGTTGGAACTTTGGAGAACAAATGTTTTCTACAATAAAATCTTGCTTTGTCATGTACCAGAGTTTCATTTACAACATTTTTTTTTTACTTTTCCATCCCTTCCTTTCTAACATCCCAAATACTGAGCATCCATCTATTTTATGGTCCCATTAACCTTTAGTTGCCTAAAAGATAGGTGTGTTTGCGTTCTTTTTATAGTGGTTTCACCTTCCGTATCATTACACTGAGTTCCTCTTCAATCTCTTTTGCTTTATTTCCTGTGAGTTTTAGCTGTGTTAAGAGTTATTACAGCTCTTGTTGTTATCATTACATTATATTCATTATTCATACTTATATTTTCATTCCTAGTTAAAAAGTCTAAAAATCCCCATTTTCTCCTATATCTTCATTTAATGGGGTGGACATGTTGGTCATCTATGATGGAAATCTTTTCAGTGGATGTGTAGTAATCTGCACAGCAGTTCATCTGGGTATCCTGTTTTGCAGATTTTTGTTGATACATTATTCAGTTCTTCAATAATTTCTTCAGAACTTAACTCCTGAGTCATACACCCACTGTTTCTATCTGTGTTAGTTATCAGCCAACTGTGATGAGACAGAAATTACCTTTCTGTGTATCCTTTTGAATCTTTCCATTACATTTATTAACATGTGCTTCATTCCAGAATTGTACTCAAATACATTTTTTTTGATAATTTATTTAGAATAACCTAGAATTTTGATTGTCATCCTGCATACCTTGTCTTCTGTGAAATTTTCCCCTGCCAATATTAAAGGTGTAGTAATGTATGATATTAATTCTGGAAGCTCAGAATTCAGTTTTAAGCTTTATATTGGTCTGAATATGTTTGTTAGGTTGCATTTACCAAGTGAAATGAGAATAAGGCAATATATTTCAAACTGTAAATGCTTACTTTCTTTGTCTCAATTGTTATTTTTGGGCGTGCAACATTATAAAGAATGAATAGTACATTCAATCCAATTCCCACGAGGATGCCCAGTTCCAGTTGCAGTACCAGGCAGGCAAAAAGCGTTGCAAATCCAGGAATAAGATCATTTTCTGGAACGAAATAACATTTTGATTTTACAGATTATAATCAAAGAGTGAAACCAATGCAGTATAGCATAATTACTTCACAGAGGTAGTTATGTAACCTAGAAATAGTCATGCACCATTATCATCTGGCTGGCCCCAGAGAGTGGACAAGCTGCTTATTAAGCAAAGTTTTCTTTCAGGAGATGCATACCGTATATACCCATTGCAAAATATGTGTTTACAATAAACAATAGTCAGGATAACAAATGTAGATTTGAGCACATATTTGCATTTAACAATACAAGAAATGCTAAACACTGTAGTTCAGAAACTCTTCTATTGTATAAAGTGATCCTTCTAATAGGAACTGCCTTAAAGTTTTTCTAAACAAGAGCTCATTTTCTACCAAACACTTAATTCTTGAAGGGAGGGCATTAAAAATCTTACAGCCAAAAATACTCGCTATTCAGTTTAAAAATTGATTTTTCTTCCCTTACGAAGCACATCAAAGAGAATATATATATTGCACACTGGATGTAAGGATTCCAAGTTTCTTAAAAGGATGAACTCCACACCTGATTCATATGGCTCTTTTTTGTGCACACAGTACATTTTTAGCCAGTGACTGATTACCCCAAAATATAAATCCATATGCCATAATGGCATGAAAATAACTATAATAGGCTGACTTCATGGTTTCCATACTTCTAAATCAACATCTACATCTACATCTACATCTACATCTACATCTACATCTACATGACTACTCTGCAATTCACATTTAAGTGCTTGGCAGAGGGTTCATTGAACCACAATCATACTATCTCTCTACCTTTCCACTCCTGAACAGCGCGCGGGAAAAATGAACACCTAAGCCTTTCTGTTCAAGCTCTGATTTCTCTTATTTTATTTTGATGATCATTCCTAACTATGTAGGTTGGGCTCAACAAAATATTTTCGCATTCGGAAGAGAAAGTTGGTGACTGAAATTTCGTAAATAGATCTCGCTGTGACGAAAAACGTCTTTGCTTTAATGACTTTCATCCCAACTCGCGTATCATATCTGCCACACTCTCTCCCCTATTATGTGATAATACAAAACGAGCTGCCCGTTTTTGCACCCTTTAGATGTCATCCGTCAATCCCACCTGGTAAGGATCCCACACCGCGCAGCAATATTCTAACAGAGGACAAACGAGTGTAGTGTAAGCTGTCTCTTTAGTGGACTTGTTGCATCTTCTAAATGTCCTGCCAATGAAACACAACCTTTGGGTCACCTTCCCGACAATATTATCTATGTGGTCTTTCCAACTGAAGTTGATCATAATTTTAACACCCAGATACTTGGTTGAATTAACAGCCTTGAGAATTGTACTATTTATCGAGTAATCAAGTTCCAATGGATTTCTTTTGGAACTCATGTGGATCACCTCATACTTTTTGTTATTTAGCTTCAACTGCCACCTGCCACACCATACAGCAATCTTTTCTAGATTGCTTTGCAACTGATACTGGCCTTCAGATGACCTTACAAGATGGTAAATTACAGCATCATCTGTGAACAACCTAAGAGAACTGCTCAGATTGTCACCCAGGTCATTTATACAGATCAGGAACAGCAGAGGTCCCAGAATGCTTCCCTGGGGAACACCTAATTTCACTTCGGTTTTACTTGATGATTTGCTGTCTATTACTACGAACTGCGACCTTTCTGACAGGAAATCACGAATTCACTTGCACAACTGACATGATACCCCATAGGCCTGCAGCTTGATTAAAAGTCGCTTGTGAGGAATGGTGTCAAAAGCTTTCTGGAAATCTAGAAATACGGAATCAACTTGAGATCCCCTGTCGATAGTGGCAATTACTTCATGCGAATAAAGAGCTACCTTCGTTGCACAAGAGCGATGTTTTCTGAAACCATGCTGATTACGTATCAATGGATCATTCCCTTCAAGGTGATTTATAATGGTTGAATACAGTATATGCTCCAAAACCCTACTGCAAACTGACGCCAATGATATAGGTCTGTAGTTCCATGGATTACTCCTACTACCCTTCTTAAACACTGATGCGACCGGCACAATTTTCCAATCTGTAGGGACAGATCTATCGGTGAGGAAGCAGTTGTGTATGATTGCTAAGTAGTGAGCTATTGTATCAGTTTAATCTGAAAGGAACCTAATCGGTATACAATCTGGACCTGAAGACTTGCCCGTATTAAGCGATTTGAGTTGCTTTGCAACCCCTACTTCTAAGAAACTCATGCTAGCAGCTGTTCATGTTTCAAATTCTGGAATATTCCATTTGTCTTCCCTGGTGAAGGAATTTCGGAAAACTGCATTCAATAACTCTGCTTTAACAGCACAGTCGTTGGTAACAGTACCATTGGCACTGCGCAGCAAAGGTATTGACTGTGTCTTGCTGCTTGTGTACTTTACATACGACCAGGATTTCTTTGGATTTTCTACCAAATTTCAAGACAATGTTTCGTTTAGGAACCTATTAAAGGCATCTCGAATTGAAGTCCATGCCAAATTTAGCGCATATATAAATTTTAGCCAATCTTCGGGATTTCGTGTTCTTCTGAACTTCACATGCTTTTTCTGTTGCCTCTGCAACAGCGTTTGGACCAGTTTTGTGTACCATGGGGGATCAGTTCCATCTCTTACCAATTTATGAGGTATGAATCTCACAATTGCTGTTGCTGCTATATCTTTGAATTTGAGCCACATCTTGTCTACATTTGCATAGTCAGTTTGGAAGGAATGGAGATTGTCTCTTGGGAAGGCTTTTAGTGACACTTTATTTGCTTTTTTAAATAAAAATATTTTGCGTTTGTTTCTGGGGGATTTGGAAGAAGTGGTATTGACCTTGTGATCGCAAATCTCTGTATCAGTCATGATGCTCTCTATCAGCTCTGGATTGTTTGTGACTAAGAGGTCAAGTGTGTTTTTGCAACCATTTACAATTCACGTGGGTTCGTGAACTAACTGCTTGAAATAATTTTCGGAGAAAGCATTTAGGACAATCTCGGAAGATGTTTTCTGCCTACCACTGGTTTTGAACAATTATTTTTGCCAACATATTGAGTGGAGGTTGAAGTCCCCACCAACTATAACCATATGAGTGTGGTATTTATTTGTTACGAGACTCAAATTTTCCCTGAACTGTTCAGCAACTATATCATCGGAGTCTGGGGGTCGGTAACTTAGTTCGGCTGTTAAGTATAACCTGCAGCCATACCAATTTGCATGGAGTATCTACTTCTACTTCACTACAGGATAAACCACTACTGACAGACGCAAACACCACACCACCAATTCTGCCTGATCTATTTTTCCTGAACACAGTCTGAGACTTCGTAAAAATTTCTGCAGAACTTATTTCAGGCATTAGTCAGCTTTCTGCACCTATAATGATTTCAGCTTTTGTACTTTCTATTAGCACTTGAAGCTCAAGAACTTTCCCAGCACAACTACAACAATTTTCAACCACAATTCCGACTGTTCCTTGATCCAAGCACATCCTGTATTTGCCATGCACCCTTTGAGATTGCAGCCCACCCCATACTTTCCTGAGGCCTTCTGACTTAAAAAACCCACCCAGTCCACGCCCCACAGCCTCTGCTACCCATGTAGCCACCAGCTGAGTGTAGTGAACTCCTGACCTATTCAGCAGAACCCGAAACCCCACCACCCTATGGCGCAAGTCAAGGAACCTGCAGCTAACACGGTCACAAAACCATCTGAGCCTCTGATTCAGACCCTCCACCTGGCTCTGCACCAAAGGTCTGCAGTCGGTTCTGTCAATGATGCTGCAGATGGTGAGCTCTGCCTTCATCTCGTATGCAAGACCGGCAGCTTTCATCAAATCAGATAGCCACTGGAATCCAGAGAGAATTTCCTCAGATCCAAAGCAACACACATCATTAGTGCTGACATGTGCCACCACCTGCAGCTGGCTGCACCCTTTGCTCTTCATGGCATCCGGAAGGACCCTTTCTGCATCAGGAATGACTCTACCCGGAATGCACACGGAGTGCACACTGGATTTCTTCCCCTCCTTAGCTGCCACATCCAGGATGTGGCTTGACCAGTTCAGTTTGCTGTCAATATGCAAGCCTAGGTATTTTGAGGTATCCATCCTGGTAACCACCTGCTCACCTATTTTCACAACTATCAATTCTTCCTTTGCACATTGATAGATAGATTAATGTATTTTATCATGTGAATACTTACTCTTTGTCTTCCATATTGGGACCACAACTTTGACTTCTACCATAAATATCACAGCAGCTATGATTATGGCAGCAAGACTTGATTTTGGTATAAAGTAGAAATAATCAGCAAAAAAAAGAAGAGATAAAGTCACCAGAAGTCCTGTGAAGAAAGAGAAAAAAAGTGGAAGATTGCCATCTTATTTTCACATTTATATGTTAGTAATGCAGTATATAACTAACTGAAACATCTTTGTTGGGTTCAAATTAATGATATGAATGTAATAGAGAGAAACATTCCATGTGGAAAAAATATATCTAAAAACAAAGATGAGGTGACTTCCCAAATGAAAGCACTGGCAGGTTGATAGACATACAAACAAACACAAACATACACACAAAATTCAAGCTTTCGCAACCAACAGTTGCTTCATCAGGAAAGAGGGAAGGAGAGGGAAATATGGAAGGATCTCTCCTTCCCTCTTTCCTGACGAAGCAACTGTTGGTTGTGAAAGCTTGAATTTTGTGTGTATGTTTGTGTTTGTTTGTGTGTCTATCAACCTGCCAGCACTTTTGTTTGGTAAGTCACCTCATCTTTGTTTTTAGGTATAAATTGAAACATCTCATTAATTTACAAAACTCTGTTTTTTAGTATTGAGTTACAATAATGATAAATGGAAGATTGTTAGCAACATCTTTTAACTTCCCATAACAATTTCTCTATTTGTCTAAAATGCACCTGTAAAAGTAGTGCAGAACAATACTACATAGGAGTAAATGACAATTTTTCAATTCAAAACAAAATAAGTAGGCCTACAGAAATGGAAAGCTAAGATATTATTCAGTTAAAAATTGGATTCATTTACATTGTAATTTGAATGGGATAAGCAAAAATATGCATTGTTTTACCTTGTGGAGATGTTGTCATCATCAGCTATTTGGCAACCACTTCCAAATGACAGTTTCATCCAAATATCTCTATGCATTAATGTATTTAGCTATTAGGATTGATGTTGCTCCTCTGTTTTAGTTAACATCACCTACCTACCTTTAGATCATCTTCTCATTCTTTTCTTATTTCTTGAATCCAATGAAGAGATTCCGTGTTTGTTCTCCCATCCATGTGCTTATTTTCTTTACTTGCCTATCTGATTATTATCTTAAACTGCACTAAATGCAATAACTCATCAACTGGCTCTATAAATACATGGCAGTGCAACATCTCTGACTGGAGAAAAGGAAGATCACTAACCCTGAAGTATGCAGAGTTAGTACACTCTCTGTGCTTGAAACGATTACACAAGTTATGTATATTGTGCTCAGAAGTACACAGTGTGGAAATTATATCTCTATGATGTGTGACTATTCTGCTATCACACTGATAGTACCCCAGTCCTTCCAGTGGTGACCACGAATTTCTGTGTCACACTGTGATTTTATTGTTAAGTCAAAAATCCGAAGCGTCAGTTACACCTGAAGAATACTGAAGTTACAAATAGTAGAACATCATTGTTTCTTTGACAGTGTTGAAAACATCTCTCAACAAGTGTTTGTGAATTTCACAAACATTCTGTGTGCAAAATTGCTTAAAATCCGCCAAAGTTCAGACAGTACTACAGTGCTGAACAACATAGTGACAATGCCTTCATTTTTTGCCATATTTTAGGATCAACCGTGCATTGCCGCTGATGTCAAGTGCCAAATTTACTGAGTGACTTGTTGATAAACATCCAGATTTGACCCTAAGTGAATCTATTCCAGGTACTTCAGAGAAAAGTGCAGCAAAGAACAACAATAAACAATGGCTGCCCACCTCTGTAGCAAATGTTAATCTAAGTGCCTCTGACCGTTGCATCACATAGTGTTGTTAAAGTTGAACAACAATGGCCGTGTCCATACCATTCCATTGCTCTGTTTCATCATCCATGTGCTAGCAGACCATGGGTTCAAGGTTTACATCATCTTTCAGTACCAGTGCATTCCTATTTTCCAAATTCAGTTCCGACCATTGCCATTAAATATGAGTTCTGAGAGACAGACTAAGACACCCTGCTGTGCAAGCCATGCCTTGCATCACAACTGACTCCTTCCATTCCAGCACTGTGCTTTGCATGTGCATCGCTCACACCCAGCACCAGAAACAAACTATGGACTCCGTGAATGTGTTTTTCACTGTCTCTCCTTGGCAAGGTCAGATAACACTGACATCCAGTTTGATTGACATTACATCTGCACCAGCTGCATCGTGAATGACTCTGCATGAACTCCATGACATACTGCCTATGGCAGTTGATAATAAATGGATCACGCCTTCCTCCTTTATGGTGCCTCAATCTCATGTGCAGTTTCATATACATTTTACACCATCTCATACATCTAACATTGGGAGAGTCATACCTACCGCATTGGCCCATAAACTTCACTCACATGCGCAGCCATTCTAAAAACAGCAACCAAATTTCTACATACATCATCACGTGATGCCAATGCCACCTGTGCCACAACACAAATTTGCCTCTTCACGCACCTTCCTATGTGAAGCCACATTTCCTGCCCATCTCATGCTCCTACACTCTTGCACCTCCCATGTTTCCTACACCATGCCATGCCCACCTCCTGACGGTACCTTACAATCAAAACCACTGACAGTCATCATAGCATCTACCATTGTCTGAATCTAACGTTGTTCTGAGCAGATTCTCTCAAGATGTGGTTTGTCCTCAGTGAGCGTTTGATATCAGCCAGTGGCATCATTGGGGATGATGAGAAGCTAGACACTCTTATTAAACACCTCAGAGGCAATATGGACCTTATTAGTGACTTGCTTTTTGATATTCCACTTTCTCACAAATACTAAACCACTCACACACTACTTTTCCAATAACTAACACACACACACACACACACCTAAATAGAAGCTACACCTTGTCATCAATGAGACTACTTTGGGCAGTAGCATGTTGTCTTTGGTCTGGTGCCACCTGCAAGCTGGAATTGATCAAACGCTACTGCCTAATCATGTGCAATGGACAGTTTTTTGGGCAGTAGCATGTTGTCTTTGGTCTGGTGCCACCTGCAAGCTGGAATTGATCAAACACTACTGCCTAATCATGTGCAATGGACACTTTTGCTCCTAAAACTGCCAGAGAACATCCAGACAGCAAGATTAGCACATGAGGAGGCACCTCTGGAGTTTAATCTTCAACTCACTGACAGAATGTAGACACTATTACAACACCACATTCTAACCAACAATCAACAGCCCTACACTGCAGTCAGTGCCCAGTGCACCTGTACCAAAACCAATTTCGCACAATCCCAGCTGTGCTACCCTGACATTCTGCACAGCCAAGGACTGCCTAACAACTGCTGTACTGGCCCGAACTGGTCTGTGCCTCCCACCTTTACCACACCGGATGCCTTTCACAGCATGGGTATACAACAGTCACCTACCATGACAGCTGAGGTTCCTGTTTCCTTAAATAAAGTAACTATCTGGTGAACAGTCTGGACACTTGGATGATGTCGTCCAGGATACCGGGCAGCATACATAAAACATGCCCGTTGGGCATTTTGATCACAATAGCCATACATCAACATGATATGGACCTTTTCCGCAGGTGGTAAACAGTCTATTTTAACATGGGTAAGGTATCACAAAGCAAATATCGTCCACACTGGCAGAATGTTACATGATACCATGTATGTATACATTTGTGACTTTTACAGCACCATCCATCACAAAGCGAAAAAAGTGGTCCAACTAAAACATTAATATATCTTTACGTACTACACAAATATGTAATAAAAAATGGGGGTTTCTATTTCAAAAACTGCAGTTGAAGACCGCTTGACCTATGGCTGCACCATCTGGTTTTCCCCTTCAAACTAGACGAGTTTTGTTCTTTGTAGTTTTTTCATTTGATTCTTATTTCGTGAGATATTTGGCCCGGTCACTATCAATGGACAACCCTGTATACAAGAGCCAAGTGCATTGCCTGCTTCCATGACCAACACACAGCAATGCTACCGCTGGTTGCACACCAAATTTGAGCAGAATGCACAACACTGCAGACAACCTTGGACCTACCCAAACTAGAACAGTGACCTGACATAAGTGCAGCAGACCATTCTTAATTAACAAGACACTTTTGCACACCATGACAAAAGAGCACCGATACAGTGTTCCAATGGGCAGATGGTTGCCAAGTATCTGTCTATGACAGGTGCCTACAGACATATTTCCATGTTGATACTGGGGAAGATGTGAGCACTTTACAATCTATTCTTGCACCTGTTACACTGTCACTGTTGCTGCTGCAAATGTGAATGGCCGATGACACCAATCAGCCTTGGAACAGATACACAGGTACCTTGGACACTCTTAGTGGCAGAGACAGTTGAACCAATCCTGGCAGCCAGTTTCCTCCATCTCCACCAAGTACTGTGAGATTTAAATCATACCCATCTATTATGACAGGATGGCCAGCAGTCAATGTGTTGTGTGGTCAGCAACACATTACCTGCTGGCACAGCAACAACCTTGGTCACAGTGCTGCTGCTTGACGACCTGAAGCTACAGAGTGAAGCACTTTTCAATCATTTACACTTAAAGGCAGCTGAGTGTTCATCATTACACCAAGACAACCAGGTCACATGCCTCAATAATAAACAACTACAGAAACTAAATGCGGACTTCTCTACATCTCTATATGCAGCTTAACAGCACCTTGATGACCTTCACCACATCAACACTGATCACTACCACAGTGCTGCTGCTATGGACACTTTTCAGCTTACTGAAGCATCAAAATCTCCATGTCAGTGCGCTCTCGAAACAGTGCTGTGTAATATTATCAGCAATGGCAAGTCACATTGAATCCTGTCTTCTGGACTCACTCCATACTCCCCCATGAGACCACATATAATCTGTGCCATGTGGAGTACTACAGCCCACCACATTACAACCTTTCCAGGTCCCCCTGCCTGTTGTCGCCATCTTTGTCTAGCCCCCCACAAACTTAAAGAAGCCAAAGCTGCAGTGAACAAACTTTCATGAGCTGGCTTAGTCGGGCTTTGAGACAATGCTTGGGCCTCCCAATTAAACTATTTCCTAGAAGGAATGGTACTTGGCACCTATATGGTGACTGCTGATACCACAATCCCTGTACAGTTATTGACAGCTATTCTGTTCTAGAGCTGCACGATTTTTCCCATGTCTTGGCTGGGGCAAAAATTTTCAGTGTCACTGATTACAAAACAAATTCTGATGGCAGCCAAAGACACATCAAAAACTGCAATAATTGATACATTTGGTCCTTCTGAGTTCCTCTACATGCCCTAAAGATTGAAAAAAAAAATCAGCACAGACAAGGCAAAGATTTATTGATAGAGTACTGTTCAGTTTGCCTTTTTGTTACATTTATCTAGATAACATTTCCTTGCAAAATGAGAAAAACCACAATGACCACCTGTGTATTTTCCTTGATAACCTGTTCTCTCAGAGGGATGTGATAAACAATAACAAGTACCAACTTAAACAATCCCATGTGACCTTTGTTCCCCAACACATGATGCATCCAGGGTGTGTCCTACTCCTGAGAAAACTGAACAGATATGCCTCCTCCCACCCACAAACAACTATCAAGAGCTGTGTAGCTTTTTGGAGATCATAATTTTCTACAGGATACAACTGCCACACACCACCGAGACTTTAGTACCACTCACACAAGCATTGCATGGCAAGAATACGTCTAATGATGCCCTGACTGGACACTGCTAATGCAGATGATCTATGACAAAATAAAAGTACACCTGCTGCACCTATGACCCTCGTCCACTCATTGCCCGATGCATATCTAATTACTGAATTTGATGCTAGCAATCAAGCTATCAGGCCTGCTTTAGAGCAAGAAATCAGTGGAATCACATAGCCATTCAGGTTTTTCTCAGGCAAACTTACTCATTCCAAGAAAAAACTACTAGCTATATATGAAGCAGTTCATCACTTCAAGATGATGCTGAGGGGAGACGCTTTACTGTACATACAGCCCATTGCCCATTGGTAAACACATTCCACAACCCATTGGCAGATTCTGCACAGGACATTCTGTCACCTGGTTTTTGCAGCACAGTTCACTACCAATGAGCAAATACATCAGAGGTGCTGATAATATTGTGGTGGATTATCTTTCCCATATCGCAGCTACCTCTGCCCAGATGGACTTCAATAGAATCACAAATGCACAAGCAACAGATGTCAATCTCCACAGGTTGTTTAACATACCAGACACCAGATTGCAATTACAACAATGCACACTACCCCACATTACCAAAGAAGTTTGGTGTGATGTTTCAGATGGACCGGTTCTACCAGTCATACCACAGCCATATGACAGAACAATTTTTGACTTTCTCCACAACCTTGCATACCTGGGCATGTACCCTACCATATGCTTCATCGTGGAATTGTTTATCAGGCCTGACATTAAAAAGGAGTGTGCCATGGGACCTGGACTTGCATTCCATGGCAGTAGGCAAAACCGGTCACCACACACAATCGCCCTTTGGTAAAAGGGGCAGTTTGAGCAAGTCCACACTGACATCATAGCACCACTCTTCAAATCATATGGTTACTGTTACATTCTGTCAATGATGTCTTGTGACTCGATAGGTGTTGGCCATGCCCATTTCCAACATATCAGCAGAGACTTTAGCGAAAACATTTGTCAAGAGTTAGATTGCCAGATTCACCTGCCCAACCTCCTTAACAATGGATCAGGGTTGGCAACTCAAATACCAACTGTTCAGTGACTTATGCCACCTGTGTGGATGCCACCAGTTCCACACCTGAATTTGTAGCACATGAAACAGTCCCCACAGACCATGACCTACCAGTCTTATTTGCATGCATGTGCACACATACAAAACGTCCAAGTGCTACCTCCTCCCATCACATGACACAACGAATTTTATTCATGAAGAACTGGCTACAAGTTCTCATGTGATGCTGCATACAGACGCTGTGAAATCTGCCGTACAACTGCCGTTTAAAGGACCATACCTTGTTCTGATACAAGGTACAAACAATTTTGACATGAAAATTGCTGGAAATCAAATAACACTATTGGTGAATGAGCTTAAATTGGCTCGGATTTTAGCAGACCTGTCACAACAGACACTTACCTCCACACCACCTCCTATGAACATGTTAGTTAATTTACAAGTGCATATGAATCTCCATGATGTTCTGTCTGATGAAATGTCCATCACATTATGCAATACCTATCTCATGATTACCACTACCTACATTGACATGTGATAAGGAGCAAGCACCATCACACACAGGTTTTGCACAATACTCCTAGCCCACCAGAAGCTGACACGACAGGACTCACCTCCCATTTTTCAGTAGATGGTACTCTCACCATCTCCACCCCAACTTACACTGCCACAGACCCTGGAACACCTCCCATGGACACAACAATGCAAGGAAATGCCACCAACATGCCTCCCTCTGCAAATACCAGACCAGTACAAATTAAAGATGCCACAGAGACTACTTCCTTATGTGGTAATGATTGGACCCTGTTAGACGCACCATCTGTGTTGGACTTTGGTCATGCCTTGCTCCCTTTAGCACACCTTTCTTGCTGATTAGTACATGTCTTCAATTGCATCCACCATCACACAGCTGTCTACATCATTTCTGACAGACCACATCTCACTGCAGCCTCTTTCTCCTCATGTGTGTTCTGCACTACAGGGGTTGGAGGGGGCTGAGAAGGCATGTGTTTCTCTGTTGTGGTGTATCATCTCTCACTGGAGAAAAGGAAGATTGCTGCTATGGGAGGCAAGGAGACATAGTACACTCCATATGATAGTAACAATTACACAAGTGCTGTACATTGTGGTCAGTAATAAATAGTGTGGAAATTATATCTATGTGATGTGTCACTATTCTTCTGTCCCACCTCCAGTATCACATTTCCCACAAATCCATTGTTGAATTCTACAATATTACTTTTAATGTGTTAATAATATATTACTTTAGTCATATTATAGCTTCAGTTCTCCAATTTGTTGATGAAGATTATCCACACTAGAGATAAACACATTGGTCAAGGTGTGATGCATTTAATCCACATACATTCTTAATTTTCATAGCTTATAAATATGAAGACTTCTTCTATAGTTCCTTACTGTAGAATGAATGTTCAGAATGTTTAAGAATCTGCCTCCAATACATGATAATCTAATCCAAAAACACAATACTCTTTAATACTTATAGTAAAAATGTGTGGTTTTAAGTGCCAAGTCATAATTGTAGAGCTTCTCATGGCCTGACTTCTTTTATGATTCTGAATTTCCTTTAATTGTGATGGCATCCAATGCAAGCTGTCAGTATACCGATGCACATTAAATCAGTAATTGTGTTTTCAATGGCTATGAGTCCCAGTTATGTTGAAATTGAATAGAAAGCTTTCCAAGAGGCAATGCATCACAGCAAAGTGATAATACATATTCATTTACTATAATTTCATTCACACTTTAAAAACATAAGCTCACCAGTCATGCCACTGGCCATCCTTTACAGTTTCAATTATACCAAGTATCCACAATGAAATCACAGTCATGCAAACAGTTTTGATCTTTAAGAATGTCTCAGAATATGCCTCAGGTACATCCCAAAACACAATATACCCAAATAATTAAAGCAGAAAAAGTGGGTTTAAAAGTGTCAAGTCATGACTGTAAAGCTTCTTCTACTCAACTCTTCACCTACCAGTTGAAGTCTTCTTCTGACCTATCAATAACTGCATACTGAGATGATCACTCATAATCCTACCCAATTAATGAATGACTTATTGTATGAGGCCTGCCAAACAAGTGGATACATCCCTACCTTCATGACCGTCAACAGATCGCTCAAATAAAATACAAAGAGATAAAAACACAAAAAATTTCTAAGTTTTACAGTAATGCACAAAACATTACATATGGAGTTCCTCAAGGGTCAGTCCTTGGGCCAATTCTTTTCATTCTTTATGTTAATGATTTGTCAGAAACAATAACTAAAGGGACAACAGTACTTTTTGCAGATGACACACATATCCTAATCAAACAACGTGATGAGGAAAGCCTACAAAAAAAGGCTACAGGTATAATACAAAATTTGACACAATGGTTCAGAACAAACAAGCTTATAATAAATAATGAAAAAACGGTGACAGTCAATTTCCACAATTCACAGGAACTACATCCTGCAACATCAATTTTTAAAATTGATGGAAAAACTGTCTGATCTGTGAGCGACACAAAATTTTTAGGTATACATATACAGCAAAACCTAAAATGGGAGACACATCTTAACCATGTAAATAAAAAGCTAAACACACTTACGTACGCAGTAAGAATCCTTGCACAAAATACAAACCGTGTGTCTGTGATCACAATGTACCATGGCAGTATTCAGTCACTGCTGATGTACGGCATTATCTTTTGGGGGAACTCCGTAGGTACAAACAAAACATTTAGGCTACAGAAGAAGATTGTTAGAATAATAAACCATGTTAAGTACAGAGACTCCTGTAGACCAATATTTAAAAATCTCAGTATACTGCCTCTTCCCTGCTTATATATGTATGAAATATTAAATTTCACAAAAGGAAGTATTTTAAAAAATGGAAATATATTCAAGTATAACTGCGATTACCACCATCATGATACTAGGCAGAAACATTACTTGCATGTCAATACAGTGAGCACAAACATTTGTAAGAGAGGAGCGTATCATACTGGTATAATGCTGTACAATCACATGCCATCCTATTTGAAACATAAGCAAAATTTACAAAAGTTTAAAGTGAAACTGAAAGAGTACTTGCTTGACCAATGCCTCTATTCTGTTTCCGATTTTTAGAGTACCAGAAAAGTGTAGTGTAATAGCTCAAATATTCTTTATATTATATTAAATTCGTCATCAATATTCAACATGTATTGAATAATTAATAATTATTTATCCTTTCAAAATAACAATGTGTATGATGATGTATATACTGAACCAACCTGACTTGTCCTACATCGTTTGTGCAAAATATGTACCTAAACACAATTTACAGGACTAATAAAGAAATACAAATACAAATGCTATGATCATTAGATCAAAGTAGTCATCATCATAATTGGTGCTCATGTAAGCAGTAGTGTTAGATAGATAAATGTGGGAGTTTGTCTGCATGAAAAATGGTACCTGCTTATCTCAACTGTGAATTATCATAAATTGAATGCTAGAATGTATTATCACATATTCTTTACTTTACTGTAGTGTAGGTAAGAATTTGATAACAAGACAACCATCAGTAAAATAAGACAAATGCTATGGCTATGATAATAATTTGCATTGAATAATAGTAGACTATATCCTGGAATGTACAGTCTTTCAACGCTTAAATGAAGCAGTGAACCTCAGAAGAAATGATGTAGCTGCCATTATATTATTCATACTACTTCTTTCACCCATATTGTAGGGAAAACATATCTCTAATACTGATATCTCAGGTTCAGGTTTTTATTTTTGTGAAGTTTGTCAGCTGTATCTCAAACATAATGTAATTATTTTTTGAATTTTGAATCCTTCAATTAAGTAAGGGGCCAAAATATCAAGAACAATAGTGTTAGGTAACTGTGATAATACGATTTCTCACGTGGAATGCCTGGAAAAACTAGCTGCCCGCACAATAGATTTACCAGATGTTGCTCACTGTATCTGCTGCAAGATGGTTGCAAGTGCTTCCCCTGAGTGTTTCATGTATGATGCATGTGCTCAGTCTGAGACTTTCTTGCCCCTGTGATTGATTGTATGGGTGTTTTCCTTTGAATTTTTTGTCAAGTTTTCATTTTCAATGATATACACAAAGGATCAATGAGTGTTTCTTGTGTTGAACTATGTAAAAAGAGAATCTTATGTGTAATGTCAGGATGCATTCATATGAAAATTTCCTAGCATGTGCATACCCAGTGGTTTAGTGAGTGCAGATTAGTGAAGAAATTTAGTGACTGGATCCATATTAGACAAGCAAAGATCTAGAGAACTCAGTGTTTTAATTGAAAATTAATTAGATAAGGTATGAGAGGTCTCAGGAAGAAGTCTGAGAAAATCATTGCACCATTTAGCCCTTCAGACCAGTGTGTCAGTAGCATCTCCTCACCGCACTGTACACAAACTCAGCACTGAAACCGTACAAAGTAACAGTAGTGCATCGACTGGCTAACTCAGATACATTTGCTTGACATCATCATTGCAACTAGCTGTTACAGCTTGTGCAGGATGGGAAGGTTGATCTTGAAATTCTCTTGTTTCTGATGAGACATGGCAGTATTTGTCAGGGTATGTAAAGTCATGGAACAATCAGTGTTGGAGCTCTGAAAGTCTTCATCAGTTACAGCAATTGTCTCTGCATTGTGCAGTTAGTTCAAGACAAATTATGGGACCTATCTTTTTCCATGAAATAGTAACTTCTGATAGGAATGTGAATAACAGACTGAATACTTTGTTTAGAGAACTAGCACCTAATGAAGAGATGTATGATTATTTAATGCAAGGCAGTGCAAGACCACATATTGACAGTGCTCTATTATGTTAATATGAAGTGTTTTTGGTGATAGGATAGTTGGTTGGCCTCCTCATTTTCTAGATGTAATTCTATGTAATTTTTATCTTTGGGGAATGATAAATGATAAGGTATATGTAAACAATCTCCATATAGTCAAAGACAGGATTTGGCTAGTCATTTTCCAAATGTCAAGAGCCAAAATTCAGCGAGTGTTTCATAATGTGTTGAGAAGGTGCTCTTTCCACAGAGGAACATCATTTTGAACAACTGCCTTAAAAAATGTGAGCTTAATCAGATTGTATCATAATTTTCATGCAGTACAGCAGATGTGCAAGCAGCCATCTTATGACAGGTGCCAGTAGCCAACAGCCAGTATTTTTGCTATGCGAGCTGTGGGCCTCCCTCAGGCATCATATGTGAAACACCCATTATATAAAATCTGACTAAGACATAAAAATGAACAAATAAAATAAACATGTTACCAGAATAAATAAATAAGCAAATTACTGAAATGAAAGATAACAAAATGGAAGAAAGTAAACAGTTGTAAAATCTTCGCTGTGACTTCTATGGAGCATTTTATACATCTTCTGAACAGGTTTTGGTCACAATGTATCATTTGAATTTAAAGCACAATCACCTGTGTAAAGCCCTCCAAGTGTTGTCCTGACTCCACTGGAATTGTTAACAGCACTACGAGCTAGAGCTCCAGTTCCTGGGAAACCTTGGACAAATGAGTTACCAATATTGGAAATACCAATGGCAAGTAGTTCTTGTGTGGCATCTGTAGGGTTACCATTAGCTGAAAAATAAAACAGACTAACTTAACAGTGCTGTTATTTAAATTCATTTAGTTGTTTATGTTAACACAAGTCAACAATAAGTACTAGACTAGATGTTTAAAATTTATTCCTTAAAAAATGTTTGAGAAATAATAATGACTGAGGATATAGAAATTTAAAGAAAAACTGTATTGCCAAATGCTTTCAATAATTTGCACCATATATCAGGAAGCATGCAACAACTGGTTCCTTAAATTTCTGAATATGTAACAAATGCAAGTAGCAATACCCATTGCTGTAAAAAAGAAAATGTCAGTTGGCACAGTGATTATAGAGCCCACAACCTCCATTTTGGAGGAGTGGGATTTAAATTCTCAACTGAACATCCAGATTTGGGTATTCCATAGCATCCTGAATCAATCAAGCCAAATGCCAGGATGGTTCCTTTGAAAAGGACATGGCCAATTTCCTTTCGCATATTTGTTCTATAGGATCATGTGATTCATATCTAATGATAAAAGCACAGAGCTTTCATCCTTCATGTCTGTTCCTGACCATTGAAGTTTAGGTTTTCAATGGTTTCCATGAATTAGTCAAGACATGTGCTACAATGTCTCCTTTGAAAAGGATGTGGCCATTTTCCTTCCCCATTCTTGCCCTATTGGATCATAAGTTCTGTATGTAATAATACATTTTTTTAAAATAATAGGTCACACAATGAAGTTTGTTAATGTAAATATTTTACTATCCGATATTAAAATGTTGACCACAGAATAGAAATTATTCTTACAGCTCAAGTACATTAAAGTGTTAATTTTTTAATAAAACCAGAAGAGGAAAAAAATGTTTCTCTTGGGATGCTACACCTGCTTCATGGACACTGCAAGCATGAAATAACTATTTAACTCATATAACTGAATACTAGTAATCATGTGTATAGACTCATGAATTATGATTATTAAAGACAAATGAGAATACTCTCCGAAGTTGTCAGTTGCCTTTCCAAAGAAGAGTGGAGGGTGAACTAATTGGAACTAATGAGAGAAAATTGGCAATAGATAATCACAGGGCAAACATACTTTTGTGACTGTTGGAGTGTGACTGATTTAGTGGAAAGATAATTTAATAATTATTTATCAGTCTTCAGCTTTTTGCTTAGTCTTTTCTTTCTTTTGCATCTTTTTATTTTCTATAAGCTTTTTCTTCAGTTGGATTTTGTTGCTGTCCATCTTTATTCCTACTTACTGTCTTTCCTCTTCATTTTTTTTAAGCTTACTAATCACCTTGTCTCTCTCTTGTAAGCTATTACGTACATATATACTATGTCATCAAAATATTCAGAAACCAATCCTGTAATTTGAAAGACACCAACCATGTAACAGAAGCATACAAAAACTTATTTGTCAATATTATAGTGTTGAGTATCTGGGATGTCTTTTTCTCTAAGTTTTGACATACTGGAGGTGGATTTTTTTCTTTTTTACATTTTTCCATAATTAAAGTGATGAGAGGTATTGCCATATTTTGGACAAATATATATAGCACACAAATTACTGTTTCGTCCCTGAGACAATATTATGAAAAGAATAGATTGCTACACATCATATAGAGGAAACACTGAGTAGCAGACAGGCACAACAAAAAGATCACCAAATGTTTTAAGTTCTTGGTCCAAAAGGACTTCTTCTAAACTACAAAACACAAACACATTCATGCAAGCACAAGTCATACACACATAAGCACTACCCCTTTTGGCCAAAAGCTTAAATGCTTAACAGTCTTTTTGCTGTACATGTCTTGGACTCAACATCTCCTCTGTATAGTGAGTAGCAATCTATCCTTTTCATAATACTGTTGTTATTGCATCCTGAATGTTCCATAGTTTAATTTTTATTTTATCCTAAAGATGTTACATGATTTTCAGGTTCAGGTTTGGGACTTGAAATGTGTCACCCAACAAGATGGCCTAATTTTCTTCAACCCATCAAGCAGATGGTTCTTGCATTGTGGCGAGTAACGTTATTCCATTTATACAGAAAATTGGCACTGAAAAAAAGTAGTGGTCCATACCTAAATCAAGATGAAGAATTTCAGACAGTCAAACACCATTTACCAAATTTCAGTGATACCACAACATATTGCAGTAAATGCCTTCCATAATATATTTTACAATCATGAACAAGGCATTAGGTTCATGTACATTAATACAAACTTCCTGCTCCATTGTAACTAGCTCAGCACTCTGTATTAATACATTCTGACAGAAAAAGTATCTACAGTGTTGATGCATGCTGTGTGAAATCAGGCACTCTTGGTTGCAGAACCTGCTGTTATTGAGAATAGGCTAAGTGGGTTGACTAGAGACCTCTAATCATGATATGCATTACTTATTGGTGGTGTTTCTTTGTTGTCTGTCTCTTCACTCTGACATTCCATGTCTTTCCTGAGAAAGAATACTACTTAATACTACAATAGTTCTGTCTCTTCCAACCTCTTCCTTCGTTTGTTGGATGAAGGAACCTAATGTGCTCCATGTTAGTGATATTATTGCTTCTGTTCATGTATATCTGTTGTCACAACTTAAGCAAAAGTTGTTTCTGTCATAATGTAACTCAAAGGCCTTTCAGTACAGCTGAAGGAAAGGGTAAAATCAAATAATATTGTGCAAAAAAACCTGAACTTACAGAATGCCTTGCAGACAGCAATATTTTCCAGTAGTGCTACAAGAGGTACAACAAAAATTCCAGATCCAAGGTTTGAACACATCTCAACAAATGAATATGTGACTGTGGAATTTGCTGTCTCTAAAGTCACAGTAAATGGTGGTAACTGGAAAGGTGGAAGGCCAGGAGGTATGGGACCTAAAGAAAAAGGAAATTCACATATTAGTCAAAGTCACAAACCGTTATTATTAGTGCTCTAGAATTGAAAATTATCATTTCTGAATTTAAAAACAAACCTATTAGGTTAAGAGGTGAATCTCCTGAGAGTGATAGCTGATGTCCTATGATGCCACATATAACCATGAGGATAGCATTGCGAGAAGTCCCAATAAGCCAGATAGCTTTATTTAGAATCTTGTGGGTGATTGTCTTGTTTTCATCTTCTTTTGGTCCTATTTTAAAATTTGCCAGTACCTGTAACAATCAAATTTGTCCAGAAGTGATGATTAATGTAAAGCACTAAAAATAAGAATCTAAGAGTTCAATTTGTTCATACACATCCTGCTATTTGCTTTGTTCAGGAGCACAGTAAAAAGGTCATTGCAATGGCAAGGGCAGTGTACCATGGGTGGTGTACCATGTAGCATTCCAGCCAGTGGTGTCATTCTGCCACATCTGTCTGCAACTTGTACTTCAGGATAGTTGAAGATCATTTAGCAGTGATTTTGCCATTAATTTAGACTAAATGTGGCAAATATAATGTGAAGAACTGACAGCAACAGTTTTCCTAGCTTCAAACTCTTCTGCATTGATGTTAGATAGGGAAAAAGATATTTTCTTAAGATACTGTATTACATATGCAACTATACGATACTATTTTCAATCAAATTACATTTCTTTTTTATGCATAAAATGAAAGTATTGTCACATTCTGCTATTTGAGAAACCCATTTTTAAAGAATATTGTCTCGTGCCATCATCGGTAGGTGGTTTTTTTTTTTTTTTTTTTTTTTTTTTTTTTTTTTTTTTTTTTTAAGTGCTTGCAGCTTGCATCAGTACTTATTACATAACATTATACAAAGGGCATCCAAAAGAGGCAACTTTGCAAAGCTTTTTGAATGCCCTTAGTATGTACAATGAAGTGACAGTCTGTCATTGTTTTAGCTGTGATACCAAATTGTCTAAATATGCTTCTCACTTATTTTTATATTCAAATTATATGAAAATTTCCTGCATGCTATATGGAAAATTACTTGTTCTTTCATGCATCAGCATTTTTCCAGTGGTGTTATGGAGACGACAAGACATATTTGGGCTGTTGTAAAAGTGTTGGTATTTACTAAGCAAAATGGTTTTTTGCCTTGTTTCAGAAAACTTCATTGTTTTTTTACTATATAAGTGTCAGGTTGTAAGCTCATTTTCCAGTACATAACTGACTCAGGAAAATGACCTACAACCCATAGCCAAGGTCTTACAAAACTAATAAGGTTTTGTGAAACAAGACAAAAAATTGATTTGCTTGACTGACACAAAATGCAACCTTTTTCATAGAGAAGTAACATCAAATCAATTAAAATAATAATGTCTGGGCCTTGCTAATAGTGGAATTACACTACAGTTCCTGTTATTTAATCACAAGGTAACAACTCACCCTCATCAATAGCAGCACCACAATGCAAACAGTACCCAAAACACTATCATAGAGTTTTGTGTTATGCATGTTGTGGAAAAGACTTCCCCATACTTCAATGAAAGTACTGCCTTCTGCTGTGATTCCCAACAGATCCTTCATCTGTGATGTTACAATCATGAGAGCAGCTGCTGATGTGAAACCTGATGACACTGGTCCAGATATGAAGTCAATAACGAAACCTACAAAAACAAAATGAAACAATATCTTAATCCTCTGCTAATCCATGATCCAGAATTCTATTTTTATATTGGGGATGGGTGAATATTATATTATTTATATTATATTTTTATTGCACATTATCTGTGTAAACCTTGCATCTCAGCTGCCTGTGAGTGGATAAAATGTAATTCTGAGTAGCATTATTGTTCACAGGGTTCATCCACCTAATTCTGAAAAGCTTTCTTTATTCACACTTATTGGACTCTTTCATTTGCAAGTGTAGATGTATCATGAGTTCATACTCTTTCCAGCTGGCAGGAATCATTTTGTTATTGAAGTCTACTTAGTCAACTTGGTCTATGATAGGGTACAGGCATAGAGGAGTGTGTTAGTGGTAGCACTGCCTCCATGTTTCCTAAACTTGCATGAATTCCATGACTGTGTGCCAATTTCAGATTCCCAACTGTGCGGTCTCAATGAAACAACTGCAAGGACATTTTTCTGTCTGATTTTAAATCCCAATAATGAAATGTTATCTGAGATATTTGTTCTATTTTTATGTTTTAATATAATAACTATTACTAGATGAATTAGATGTAACATAAAGGATAATTTTTGGTAACTCATGTGTTTCTTGCAGCATGTTTCACACACATATTTACAGACATATACCTACATTAGAATAAATCCAAAACATGAAGTTTCATTACATCAGAAAACTGAAGCTAAAATAAAATGAAAATATTTGAATGAAAACTAAAAAACTAGTCTACATCACATAAAATGGATGGATGTTACACAAATTCTTTGTAGTCATGAAGTGAAGTAGTTCTGAGAAAATTGTTCCTTTGTTGGAGTGACCACTGGTGAAGATATAATAGACAGGCAAACACAAATTGGGTCTCTTTTGAAAAAGTCCCAGATTATAGGGGTCTGTTACAGGTTATGGATGTAGATGCTTGACATTCAGTGTAAAATTTTTTGTCTGCCTTGGCAATACAACCCATTTAAAAAATGTAATGTCTTTCAGAGGTTAAATCTGTCACAGTTCACTTTCAAATGTCTAACTTTTAATCATACCCTGATAATGGTTGATTCATAAGTTCCTTCTATGAGACATCACTAAACTTGGGATATTTAAAATTTTACTAATAGCTCTTGTGTGTATCAATTTGGAAGGCACTTGCTAGCTCAAATGAAGCCCACAATTTTCTCACATTTACATTGTGATGCTCTTTGTAAGAGATGCACTTTTATGTTCTGTTGCCAAGGAAGCTTTCCTCTTGGACTGGTGACTGTTATGGTGTCTCATCTGAAGAAGAGGGGACATCATTGGTACACGCACTTGACAAAAACTATACACTGAATGTTACATGCTTCTAGGGATCCATTTAAATTTCAGTCCATCTTTTAGACATCCCTCATTTGTACAGAGACAAACAACCAGATGTGTTCTTGATAAATTTCCAGTCTCTCACCCTTAAATAACATTTACATGACTCGCATTTAAATAACACTCAAATGATAAGTTTTCAGTTTCTCATCCTTAAATAACAGTCACAACATGTATTATTAGTTGGTTTTATTAAACTGAAAAATAACTGAAAACAACCGTGCACAGAATAACAATGGTAGCAAAGCTTTTTCATCTATGAAGATATTTAATGTAAATCACAGTTATAAGCATTGAAATTGCATTCTTAGCATCCCTTCATCTGTTCAATGATTGTATATTTACCAGTAACAAAAATTTCTCAAAGCAATCAATCTAGGTGCTGGTAAGCCTTTGGTAAAGATATCTGCAATTTGGTCCTCCAAATGCACATGCTCAACAGTGATTAATTTGTTGTGGTGAAGCTGACACACAAAGTAATATTTAACATTGATGTGCCTCAATTGATGATGTTCCCATTTCTTCAATAAGCATATACAGGACTGATTATCTTTGAATACACAAACTGATAGCTGAAGTGCAATTTGAATGCTGTCCAGCAAGTATTTCAGTCAAAGCAATTCAGCAGCAGCTGTTTCCAGAGCTACATACTCTGCCTCTGCAAAACCCAACAAACAGTATTTCCAAATAGTTGTAACAGATAATCAGATTCACTTCTTCATAACATAGTTTCATACAGATGGTTCCTTTGATTTATCTCAAAAGACTTTTCAGACATTCCCAGCGTTCTTCCAATGGATTGTTTTAGTACCTGCTTAAGAAGTTGACCTCAGCACATGTTTCAGGCCTTTTTGTTGTCATTGCATACATCAAGCATCCAATCAACTCTCTGCATGGCTTGTAGAACCTTTTTCTTTCCTTGATTTCCAGTTTACTTCCATAGGTGTCTTGACCAGGCTAAAACCTTGCATGCTGAATTGCAGCAAACTCTTCAAATATGGAATTCGGTTCAATTACATTTATATTTTGTTCCTTGAAATCTCAATTCCCAATTATGATTGTAGTTTTCCTAATTCCTTTATTTTAAACTTCTTCTCTAACTTAAATTTCACTTAGTCAAATTATTATTTTGTGCCATCAGAATGTCATCAACAGAGAGCAAGTAACAACTACCTGTAAAATCATATAGTAAAGACATTTATCTGCTTCTGACTGAGTGAATCTTATAGAGATAAGAAATGTATGAATAGGATGATTCGATGCTAGTGGTGCTTGCTTTGAGCCGCATAAAGCCTTCAGTAACCTGGAAAGCAAATCAGTTGTGTCTTTTAGTTATCCAGGAATAGCTCTTCTGGAATGATGATGTATATTTCCTCCTCGAGTAATCCACAAAGATAAGCTCTGGCAACACCAAATTGTTCCAGAACCAGTTCTTGTTGGATCACAATAATTAGCATTATTCTAACAGTTGCAAGTCGAGACAATGGTGAGTAAGTTTCCTTGTAACCAAATACTTTTGTCTGTGAACATCCTTCAGCCACAAATCTAGCTCAGTGTCATATGATATTTCCATCCTTGTCCTTCAATTTAAATATCTGTTTACTGCCAGTGGCCATCCTTCCAGGGGTAATTTAACAAAAATCCAAGTCTTATTTTCCTTTATAGAGTCAGTTTCATCCAGTATAACTTGATATCAGTATTCCTTATCTTCATAAGTTGCAATTTCATTGTAGCTTTTCGGTACATCATCGACAAATGATTCAGAATTCAGTGAAGAACAGCATGGTTATCTAAATATTTGGGAGGGTTCTCCTTCCTGATATAACACAGAACAGCTTCATTTTCAGTTTCCTGTTCATCATTGGCCACTTCTGGTATGGGAATTCTTTCATGACCTACATCACTTGATTGAACATCATCTTCAATGAGTTCACACCTTCATTATCTTCTTTGTGTTCCTTCTCTGATGATTTCTGGATAGATTATGGAATGCAGTCCTTATTTAGTGTACATTCAAAGTCAAATATTCCTTTGTAGAAAATAATGATCCTTCCTGTGACTATTTTTCCTTCCTCTGGACATCAAAGTCTGTAGCCATTAGGATAGTTGTTAAGTAGCACTTCAAAGATTTGCTGTCGAACTTCCCTGTTCTCAATTCCAAGTAGATAAACAATTCATTCGAATACTCTCAACTTACTCAAGTTTGGTTTCTCATTGAACTACAAAGCTGTAGTAACCTTTCCTTCCAAAGCCACAGTAGGATTCCTATTTTGTAGATACACAGTATTACAAACAGCTTTTGTTCAGAATGCCTTACTTAATTTGCATTGAAATATCAAACAGTGAGCTTTTTCAATAAGGGTTCTGTTCATTTGTTCTGAGACTCTGATTGCTGAGGGGTGTATCTGATTGTAAACTCAAAATGTATTCCTTGTTCTTCAAAAAATTGCTTCAACTCATTTGACACGCACAAGGTATGTTCGATAAGTAATGCGACCAAATTCATAAGAAATCATTTATTGAATATATTTGTACAAATAATCAAAAACTTTCAAAATAGCACCCGCTTGAATTGGTACACTTCTGAAGGTGGTTTTTCCATGCCTGGAAGGCATCCTGGCATGCCTTTTCCGGAATGTCCTTTAGAGCTGATGTAACATGCGCCTGGATGCTTTGAATCATGTCCCAATGTTTTCCTTTAATGACTCCTTCTAACTGAGAAAACCAAAAAAAAGGCAAATGGGAGTAGGGTCAGGACTGTAGGGAGGCTGGGGAACTTATGGGGTCTTGGTCCTGGCCAGGAAGTCGTTGACAATGAAGGCGCTGTGACTCGGAGCGTTGTCGTGATGAAGTTTCCACATGTCCTTGATGTTTGTTCAGCAGTGCGAGATGCACATATTCAATCTTTTGAGCACTTCCAATTAGAAAGCTGAGCTGTTTTCACTGTAGTCCCAGTAGGTACAAATTCATGGTGGACAATACCTCTCTGATGTCAAAGAAGACAATGAGCAGGGTTTTGATCGTGGACTTGCTCATGCGTGCCTTTGGATGGGGCAATGCTGGGGTGTGCCAACCTGAACTCTGCCTTTTTGTCTCAGGGTCATATTCAAAAATGACTCATCACCAGTGATAGCTGAATTTAAAAATGAGGATCATTTTCACACATTTCCAATATTTCTTGGTCCCGAAGCACTCGCATGTGCTTGTGTTTGTCGGTCAACAATTTTGGGACGAGTTTGGCACACACCTTTCTCATGTTCAAATCTTTAGTCACAATGAAACAGCTGTTTTTGACATGTTTAGAGTTTTTGCTATCAATTGAAGGCTCAGCCATCTGTCAGAGTTCAAACAATTGAGCACACGCATCAAATTTTTGTCGACTCGTGCAGTTGATGGCTGTCCACTGCGAGGTTTGTTGGTGATCTCCTCTCAGCCCTCCATGAATGACTTGTGCCATCAGAAAACATTTGTTTTGGACAAGCAATCATTCCCAATGGCATACTGAAATAATGGAAATGTTTCAGTGCCAGTCTTCCCAACTTTAATTCAAAATTTGATAGCATACACTTGCTCTACAGAATGATCCATTGTGCCGTGTTACATAAACTCAAAATGGGGTTGATGGAAATGCACGTCCTAAATCTCCAGCAGCTTGCAGCCAAATGAGACAAAGAACTTTTGGAAGCTAACACCTGCCTCCACTTAGCCCAGCCAGTTACAACACGCTGTGATGTACAGTTGCATCATAAAAAAATTGGTTGTGTTTCTTATGTAATGCACTCCGATCATTGTCACACCACAGTCAGGTGATCTTCAAGTTGAAATGAGCTGTAGCCACGGTGTGAAACATTTTTAGATAGCGAATTACCTCTGATTTTAATTCCAGTTTGTAGGCCACCATGAAATGTGTAAAGTCATTAACAGACATAAGCACATACACCTTACAGTCAAACGATTCTGGTGAGATTGGTACACACAGGTCACTATGTATGTATTCAAGAGATCTGGTGACACATTTCCTAGTGTGATTGCATGGCAGCTGTGATTGTTTTCCTTTGACACAATCTGAGCATTGTTCAATGGGGATTGTTGAAGTGTCCAGTTCCATACCATCAACTTATGACTGAAGGTGTTTAGTGCTTCCATAACTCAAATGGCCTAATCTGTGGTGCCACAGTTCCATATTAGATTCAGTTGAAGTGGCTGACAAGGCTTACTGTTGCAAGAAATTTAAAAAAAAAAATGTAGCTGAGATTCATTCCTATTTGCAATGATTTCTCTTCCTCTTTAATTAAACCATGAGCTTTTTTAAACATGATGCTAAAACCATTCATTTCCAATTTCCTAACTGACAGCAGATTATAATTAAGACCAGGCAATGATAAAATGTCTTTGACCATTATCTGAAATTCCTTTCTTTTACTACACTAGTGACTAATTTCTCCTTTTATTGCAGCTTCAAGAAAAATGTCTGACTTAGCTACTTTAACTTTAACTGGTTGTTCCAGGTTCCTTAAGTTAGTGAGAGGTAACTTACTGTTAATCAAGTGTTCCATTGTTCCATAGCATAGGAACCAATTTATGCTGTTCAGTTACTGATCTTCACTTGATGTTGTAAAACAGAAACCGTCTCCCTCTTTGACATTAGCCACAACCATTGAATTGCTGGTTCCAGAGTTCTTGATTGGTAACTTAACTCTGCAATTAGCCCTTTTGTGGCCAGCCTTTCCACAACAATGACAAGTAAAGTTGAATGGGTTCCCTGAAGTTCATTGCTGATATCTCATTTTGCTGTGTCTGACAAACCTTTTTTCTGGTACCGTTGAGTCCAAAACACTGCAGGTGGCAGTGTATCTTCATTTTTGTTTTTCCTGATGACTCCCTTCCCCTTCAAATCTTCATCCAGTAGCCTATTTTTCATAAAGCTCAACAGAAAGTATTTTACTGACAGCATTTCATTGCAGTAACCTCTATGTTGTATTCTTCAGGCATCATTAAAAGTAGGTGGCATACAAAGTTGGTTTCTTTGACAGTCAAATGTAATTCTCGAATCACTACGTCAAACTTAACTAGCAAATCACTTGTTGCATTAAATTTCATTGTTAACAACTGTTTTCTCAACAGAAGTTGACTAGCAATTCCTTTTCTCTCAAACATATTCTACAGAGATCCTAATAAATCAAAAAAGATTATCTTATCTTTTGCATATTCCAAGTGTTTGTTGGTGAAGCATTGAACAAGATGAGAACTACATTTCTGATCTTGTTTACCCTATTCAGCCAGTTGTGTTTCCTCTGTGACACACTGTGTGTCAGTCTCTCCATCCACAAAGTCCACCTTTTTGAGATAATTCACCTGCACGAATGGTAAAATTTCAAGTTCTTTGAGAAGAGTTCCCATCCTGAATAACCAATTGTTTAAATTTGCTCCATCAAGTAAAGAAATATGTCATTGTTCCACTTCGGTTGCCATCTGGAAAAAAATTTATATGAGCATACACTCGTGGCCATGTATTTTGTTATAAATTCCATTTTAAACCAAACCCGGGCCCACAACCTGATAAATTTTCAGGTTCTTGGCCTTACATAACACTCCAAAAATGTAATATTAGTTGGTTTTATTAAACTGAAAAACTGAGCACAGTATAATGTCAATGACAAAGCTTTTTTATATACGAAGATATTTTATGAAAATCACAGATATAAATATTGAAATTGCGTTCTTAACTGTTCTAATGTCACATTTTAGCAGAACATGAAGCAAGAAACATGGCAGGAACACCTGTCACAAATTTTGATTCAAATGTAATGAAACATTGCACTTTTGGACAGTTTAAAATGAAGTTTGCAGAATTGCTGCCTGTCCATTTTTAGTTATCTACTGAGAGAGTACAAGGAGAAATTTAATGAAAGTCCCATGTCATTGTTCCAATACAGTTTGTCACAGAAGAACATGTAAAATGCAACACTTTTAAGATGAAGATCATTGACTAACATAACACAGATTGTGAATAATTTTAACCTGAGAAACATTGTTAAGTGGCCAAATTTTGATATCATTAATGATTTGGAAACTCTTTAGACTTTATCTTTCTGTGTGGGTGTTACAATTTAGGAAAGAATGGGGAAGGAGACAATTGAAATGCTTAGGAACTGAGCTTTTTTTCAAGTAATTTTTTCCTTGGTGTGTCATGTACAGATAAAGAGCAGTTGCTTTATTGCAAATGGTATTAACCATTACAAAGAATATGTTTGGTATTTTTCCTGAAGATGTGCAGGATTTCCTTCCAAACTGCAAGGTGTTAAATGGGGTAGTGGAGACAACTCAGTCTGTTACTACATTCTTTATTTGGCATTAACATTGATTGGTTTTGCCAACTCTCAACCAAATTTTCACCTTTCAACATAACCTAGACCTCTTGTGACACTACAAATCAGTCTGTCATTGTGGCCAATTTCAGGGAGAAAGAAAGAGTCCAGTATCACCTTTTACTGTGCATAGCTACAATATTAAAATATGGGTACTGTAACTTTTAAGATGTATTCTAGTAAAGAATGTACTTGCTACTTTTCAGTCCAATCTTGTGTCAGTGTGCACTAATTTGGCTGTGCAACCCAGTAAGTTCTTGTTGAGCATCAGGAATAATCACACTCAAAAGAATTAGAGAATTCTGCATCCGCTCAATAACATATGGATCTGATGCTTCCAATGACAGGAAACAAAAATCTTGGCATAGTAATTTGTGCTAAACTTTCCAAAAGAACAATATCAGAAGCTTCAGAACTGGTTTTCAGGCAGTAAGCACAATACAGAAAACTATCAGATATAGATGTTTGAATGTTTATACTTCTTATAATTCTAAATGTTAACCTTTGTGACACATAAATGTGAATTCTGTCTTAATCTATTCATCACCACTTTTACATTCCAAAAATGAAGCAGATCTGCTTACCAAGTCCCAGGATCCCCATGATAACTTGGACCGCTCCGGTGAGGAAGCAAAGAAGTACGGCATGCTCGGGACCCATGCTGTGCACTGATTGAAATGTCAGCAGAGCGATGACTGCAGAAGGGCCCATGGGTACATCCTTGCAACTGCCAAACAATATGTACAGGAAGCAGCCCATGAATGAGCCATACAACCCATACTGGAACACACAAAAAGATGGTGTCTGCTCTGCAAATTCATTTTGTTGTGGAGTATAGTGTCCTGATTGATTGCCAATAATGATGCAAAATGAAATAACCATCAAATAAGTAAGTTGCCACAAGGGGGGAAGTACATGGCTTCAAGTTCAATTAAAACATCTACAGTAGTCCCTCATCTCCAACAATGCAGTCTCACAACAGATAAAATATACCTTGGTCTTGCCATATTGCACAAAGGAAATAAGCAATTCGTTTTATGGTTGCACCTTTTAGTCTACTTCAACTTGAAATTTACAAACATAAAATGAAACCTGATAATGGCATTCTCAGCAAAGAGGGTACACCAGTCACAAATATTGTAGTTATTTCACTGTGATATATTTGTCAAAACTGAGACATGTGCAAAATTTCATTTGCTTAACCAGCAAATTCCACCTAGGTAACCTGGATGCTTATTCTAGAGAACAAGTCCCACTTTTTTTATAAACTAATGACTACGTTATTTTCATATATAATGAAGAGGACCATTATGTGTCTTTTGTGTTGTCTACAGTTCAAATAAATTTTCCTAGATATCATGAATTAGATTTTATTGCTCAGAATTTATATTGCACAGTTAGTATTGTATAATATATGACACATGTATAAGGAAATGAAGATTACAGCTGTAAAATTTTGTTATGTTGCCTTTCTATAAATGTAATACATTTACCTTTAAAAATGTTATATCATAAACTATCTATACTGTGTCTTATTCTCTATAACTGGGATGTCACTCTGACTACTTGAATGAATTTTTTCATGTTGGGAACTATGAAGGAGCTGTTTGTATATTACTTGGGAATAACTTTCAGTAACCAAGACTGCATAACTTAGTTTGTGTTGTTCACAAAGAGTTTCAACAGTTTTAGCTGTTATTTTCTGGTCTTCAAAATTTTTGTTAAGAAATGTGTTCCTTTTGTGAATTCATATCTCATGCCATGTTGTCATTATGGTGGATAAAATACAGCATGTTATACAAATGTTTTTCAAAAATTAAACCATTCCACTGCTGTCCACATGCTTTGGGTAAGGTGGATCCCTGAAATATTTAACATGTAACACAAACATTAACAGATGTACAAATGTGAATTTTACTGCATATCATACATTTTACACAAGCATCTGTGAGAGCGACATATATGAACATTCCCATGTGCACAAGATGCTTTTTAAATGTAAATGGTTATACTTTTGAGAAACCTATATACACTACTGGCCATTAAAATTGCTACACCAAGAAGAAATGCAGATGTTAAACGGGTATTCATTGGACAAACATAATATACTAGAACTGGCATGTGATTACCTTTTCTCTCAATTTGGGTGCATACATCCTGAGAAAACAGTACCCAGAGCAACCACCTCTGGCTGTAATAATGGCCTTGATATGCCTGGACATTGACACAAACAGAGCTTGGATGGCGTGTACAGGTACAGCTGCCCATGCAGCTTCAGTGCAATACCACGGTTCATCAAGAGTAGTGACTGGCATATTGTGACGAGCCAGTTCCTTGGCCACCATTGACCAGACATTTTCAATTGGTGAGAGATCTGGAGAATGTGCTGGCCAGGGCAGCAGTCTAACATTTTCTGTATCCAGAAAGGCCCATACAGGACGTGCAACATGTAGTCGTGCATTATCCTGCTGCAACGTAGGGTTTCAAAGGGATTGAATGAAGGGTAGAACCACGGGTCGTAACACATCTGAAATGTAATGTCCACTGTTCAAAGTGCCGTCAATGCGAACAAGAGGTGACCGAGACATGTAACAAATGGCACCTCATACCATCACGCCAGTTGATACGCCAGTCTTTCACATTACAAAAAACAAAAAAAAAACCTTGATGTTTTTGTTGATGGGAGCAAAAAACTCTCACTGCCATGTTTCTGTAGGAGACTAGCAATCTTTTTGGAGATTGGGCATATAAACAATTCTTGGCATCTCTAGTTGTTTATTTCTCTAAACATCTTCCTCAGCTTTTGTTTATTTTGACTGCCATACTCACACAGTTTGTGTATCTAAGCACCCAGAACACTGTTCGTAGGTCTTATAATTCTTTGGCAAGACTGTCATTATTAGATGGCATTTGAGCTCTGTGGACCAGAACCTTTCACTTGGAAGTTCTTTGTGACACATGGCTCAAGGCATGGGTGTGGGGGTTTTCTATGTACACTGAGACACAGGGAATTCCCTTATTGGAGATTTTCCTGAATCTGAGCTTGTCCACTTGATGAGTACATACTAACTCAAAGGTAAAACACCTGCCAACATTATTATGTTTTGTGGAAACTAAGGTACAAAGTCTTACAACACTTTCTTTAAAGCAACTATTTTATTTATTTGGATCTTTTTTAAAGTTATTTTTGTATAATTTTTAAACTAACTTCTAGCATAAATATTGTATTCATCAATGATACTGGATCTAGTTGTAACATATTACGGTAGCAATATTTAGGAAATTAAATTCACATCACCCCTCCCACACTCCCCATGTCTTCTGCCCACCCCTGCCCACCTGTGAGATGCTAAATCTGATGTTGAGAACCACTGTGTTAAGGTGTCAGACTTTGATTAGAGTGCATTTACATGTATGTGCTCAGGTGCAGTAAGGGGTAGGGAGAGTTCAAGGGAGGGAGGACTGGCTGGTTGGTATGGGGAGAGATGGAGAGATGTATACATAGAGAAGAGCAACCAGAAAAATGTTGAGATGAAACAGTGTTGCTCTGATGGCAGCAGTACCTGTGGTGGAAGACCGGCGATGCTGGCATAGGCGAGTGACTGGGGGATGACAGTGAGTCCAACGGTGATGCCGGCAACCAGGTCCCCCACAGCATCCTCTGTGGAGTAGCGAGGCAGCCATGACAGCACGGGCAACCTCTTAAGCAGTGTCTTCTGTGAGAATGCCCTCTTCAGCCATATGTGCATCTTCTGGTGCAGGATGTTTACCAGTCAGAGTAAAGTTACTGTACAGTCAAAATGACTATGATGGTAACTGCTGCCATTAAGTGACAAATCACAACAGTCTTTATGGAACTGTTTATAGCCAAAAAATGTCCAGTATATGCCATGTATATAAAATATATGAAGGAAGCATTACAATATATAGTGACTACACTATATACTGAAAATGAGTGACAGATTATTATATGTACCCATTCTAGTGAATAAAGCATTACGACTTTGAAACTATCAAGAAAGTTTTTAGAATGAGGTTCACACAAAAATACAGTGTTCCAAAGTATTGTACACAATTAAAGGAATCACACACCCAAATTAAACTACAGGTAATTATGTAGCACCAAATCCTTCAAGGACAGGTGACATTCTTACAGGTACAGGTAACAAATTATTTCACTCAACGCCAAGACACTTGTCAAATATTTTCTTTATAAATGCACACACCAATACATGTAAGTGTGCACACGATGTTTGTATATTTTTTTATTGTGACCAGTCTCCAGTTCTAAGATTTTACAGAATGTTTTGCATTGATCTAATGCAAATGACAGATATGCTAGTCTCCTCTCAAACAAACTCAGTAATATCCTTGTCCTAGTTGAAATTTACTGTTGATATTTGACTAAAAAGAAACTTATACTGCATCTACTGAAACTGCAAACCCTTTTTATAATATCACCCTTTATACACTTCTTTACAGGTTCCTGGAATTGGCTTGGAAAGTATCAAGACTTCTACAATTTGTGTGGCCCCATAGACAAGTAGGCAGGGAATCTATTGTTCAGAAAAACTGCCACATTGATGAGAATATGAAATGCACAAAAGAAGGTAAGTGTGTGTGTGTGTGTGTGTGTGTCTTAAAATTGTACATTTACCAGATTTGAACTAAATGTTCTCCATTCATCCTATAAGTGAACTGGTGGTGACTATCTTTCCATTAAAGCAAACACAAATCCCCCCCCTCACCCCCACTATTTTTGTTGATGACCTCTTTGCCTTTTATGACAATATTTCTCATAATACTGTACCATCATGGTCGGCAATCCTCTCTCATAGTTGAGACTCTCAGAGCGATGTAATCTCCCTGTAACCAGGAAATCGAAATATTTACTTCGCATATTGGTTGTCGGGCTGCTTCTTCAAGGCAGTTGCCACACAAAATGTCCTCACCTACATCTGTCTAAATCTACATACATACTCTGCAAGCCACTATATGGTGCATGGTGGAGGGTGCCTTGCACCACTAGTAGTCATTTCCCTTCCATTCCAATCACATGTTAAGTAAGATAAACATAGTTTTCTAAATGTCTCTGTACAGAGCCTAATTTCTCTTATCTTTATGGTCCTTAAATGAAATACATGTTAGTGGCAGTAAAATCGTTCTGCAGATGGCCATAAATGCTAGTTCTCTAAGATTTGTAAATGGTGTTTTGCAAAAAGAACGTCATCTTCACTTCAGATTTGAGTTTGCAAAGCATCTCCGTAATATGTATTGACTGACCTACAGTAATAAATTCAGCAGCTCACTTCTGAATTGCCTTCCCTACACCTCATCCCATTTCATATTTCTTTACACCATTACATCTGTATACAGTATACAATCAATGTGACTGTGTCAAGCAGTACACTAGTAATTCTGTATTCATCTGCATTAACTTACATTTTTCTATTTTTAGGGTAGGCTGCCTTTCATCACACCAACTAGAGGTTATGTGTAAGTCATCCTGTATACTCCTTCAGTCACTCAATAACAACACCTTCCTGTACACCACAGCCTCTTCAGCAAACAGCCACAGACTGCTCCTCAACCTGAGCATCAGATCATTTATGCATATAGAGAACAGTAGCAGTCCTTTCACATTTCTCTGGGGCACTCCTGATGATAGCCCTGTCTTTGGTGAACACTTGGCGTCAAGGACAACATACTGGGTTATGTTACATAAAAAGACTTTGAACCACTCACATATCTGTACATCTATTCCATATGCACATATCTTCATTAACAGTCTGCTGTGGTGCATCATATCAAATGCCTTAATGGAAACTGCCTGTTGCCTTTCATCCATGATTCACAGGATATTATGTGAGGAAATGGCAAGCTGAGTTTCGTACGAGCAATGCTTTCTAAACCTGTACTAATTTATGGATAGAAGTATTTACCTCTCATGGAAATTTATTATATTCGAACTTACTGTCGATAACATATGCTTAGCTTTCCCAGCAGATACTGGGCAGGTTTGTTATCACACACTACTAGCAAATGCTCAGGGTATTTCTGTGCTATCAGATTTAGGCTATCTTTCAATAATTCTATGACTGGTGTGTGTGATTCTGGTAAGCAGTAGGGTTATTAATTTAAGTCCACCGAACTGGTGATTCTCATCCTTAGTAGTTCCAAATCAGATTCATTTTGGAGGTTGCTAACCTAATGTTTTTACACACTCTGGTAAATAGCATTACTCCTGGAGGCTCTAATCTATTTTTCCGATATATGTTCCACGTGCTATCGAAAAATTCCCAGCTCCCTTCTTCAGGTTTCAACGAACTCTCAGTTCGTGGTATGCTGTAGGTGCTACTGTTTTTTACGTGAGACACATATTCTGAGGCCTTGCTGGAATTCTCCAGCAGATCAACTAATTTGACTTTGTATCCGGCCTGTTGAAGTAACTGGGTTATATGTATGTACCTGGTTTATCTGCTAGTTATCTCACAGTTCCACCTAATCATTTTTTAAATGTATTCCACATAGTATCGAGAGGGGAGATAAGATTGGTGGTTCATTCGTTCCTCGCAAAGAATCGTCCCACTTGTGCTCCTTCTTGTGCTGAGGGCTTGTGGCAGACACAATCAAAGTTAAAAAATGCCTACTCCTGATTGCACATTTATGCTCATGCATGTCTATATGGAGAAATAACAAAAGGAAAATGCCTCTTCTTTGTTCTAAGAAGGCCCGCTTTGATTAATTATTGAGAAAGTGTGGGATTCACAGTGAGAATGACAAGTTCTTAAAAATGGAGATTTGAGTCCTGTCATGCGCTTAAGATTTCTTACGTAAGATGATGATAATAAGCCTGCACAGATTACTAGTGGCCTGAGTTACAATAATCCCTTTAAAACTTCAGGGTCAATGCAAGGTTTAACACGTCAGCCGTTAATTGCGGTGCTACCAATGGAGTTTCGACATTCCATGTAGGCTGTATCAGTAAAAATAGATATTCATAGTGCAGCATTGCGACTCACGTTTCAGAACGTTGCGAGCTAGAAGTGTGAGTTCACTTAATGTGGATCCGTCAGCAATACAATACTTCCACTGTTGTACACTTTACTGTTACGTTAGTCCTGTCCTCCAGATCCTACAATTAATTTCATGATACATCTATTCACGCAAATAAACCAAACTCTTTAGAGAAAAGCTGTGAAAGTTAATCCGTCGTAAAGTTGCGGTTTGTTGCTAAATATATTGATACAACATGTGAAGTATTTCGAGAAGAATTTTACGGTGGTTGTCAAGTTGTTACGTTAAATGGAAGAAAGGTTTACAGCGCTAGATTTTTCTCTAGAAACCATACCAAAGATCCTCATAATGTTCCAATCAGGGAACTGGACTGTTTCGGTGAGGTTTTGGAGTCTACCCTCATATTCGACGAAACACAGCTCAATAGAGATAGCTGTGTGAATGTGGGCACTGCCTTTCTGCAAATACGGTCTTTATCAGGGAACAAAATCTATATCATGGGACATATTATACCACTTAAATTGAACTTTCTCCTGAAGAGACTAGATGCCGTGGTACACATTCTGGAGGAGGGGGTTTTCTAATCCCTTACTAACTATCTTGATTTATGTTCCTCGCAGACGATTCCTTCAAGAAAACCACAGCAGTTTTGTTGACTCATTTCTGCCCAGTGTGAGACCGAATCCTTTGTATATTGGCTGTTCTGGTCAATTCAGGTTTGGTGTACCACATTCAAGTTAGACGCAAGCATAAGAAATAGTGTCTTAAAGCAACCGAGACTTGAGAAAAGTGTCTTGCCTTGCCAACCACAATTCGTTTCAAACACGATATGAATTGCTGCTGTCACTTAATGCAGGTACATCTCAAGCAGATTCTGAACGAACAGTATGAAGAGAAAGGCATGTAACTGATATCTGACCTGGCACAATGCCATTGTGCACATAAAGCTCCACGTCTTCGAAGGACAAACAACAGAGATATTGCACAGCAGTTGATTGGAGACTTGTAGTGCAGATCGAGGAATCACGGCTGCCCCTCCTTTCAAATGATGCAAGCCGTTACACAATAAGGCGTTTAATCAGAAGTGTATGAAAGGTGTAATTCAGACCGAAGACGGTTTCGTGATGTTTGGGAGGTGTTTTTAGTGCCATGACTTTCGCCCACTTTTTGGGGTTGCTGTGGACATGAGACACGATTTTTATTTCTCGGTAACAAAATGTTGCTCTTCCTACAGAATGTAATGACACTCCCGTCATCCAAGATGACAACAGATGTGTTCGCATGTCGGTCCAAATGCGTTCAGCCACTTTATCAGAAGTCGACTAACTGGAAAGTTTACCTGACGGTAATGTCGTAGAAAATGTTTGGAACTACACTCCTGGAAATTGAAATAAGAACACCGTGAATTCATTGTCCCAGGAAGGGGAAACTTTATTGACACATTCCTGGGGTCAGATACATCACATGATCACACTGACAGAACCACAGGCACATAGACACAGGCAACAGAGCATGCACAATGTCGGCACTAGTACAGTGTATATCCACCTTTCGCAGCAATGCAGGCTGCTATTCTCCCATGGAGACGATCGTAGTGATGCTGGATGTAGTCCTGTCGAACGGCTTGCCATGCCATTTCCACCTAGCGCCTCAGTTGGACCAGCGTTCATGCTGGACGTGCAGACCGCGTGAGACGACGCTTCATCCAGTCCCAAACATGCTCAATGGGGGACAGATCCGGAGATCTTGCTGGCCAGGGTAGTTGACTTACACCTTCTAGAGCACGTTGGGTGGCACGGGATGCATGCGGACGTGCATTGTCCTGTTGGAACAGCAAGTTCCCTTCCCGGTCTAGGAATGGTAGAACGATGGGTTCGATGACGGTTTGGATGTACCGTGCACTATTCAGTGTCCCCTCGGCGATCACCAGAGGTGTACGGCCAGTGTAGGAGATCGCTCCCCACACCATGATGCCGGGTGTTGGCCCTGTGTGCCTCGGTCGTATGCAGTCCTGATTGTGGCACTCACCTGCACGGCGCCAAACACGCATACGACCATCATTGGCACCAAGGCAGAAGCGACTCTCATCGCTGAAGACGACACGTCTCCATTCGTCCCTCCATTCACGCCTGTCGCGACACCACTGGAGGCGGGCTGCACGATATTGGGGCGTGAGCGGAAGACGGCGTAACGGTGTGCGGGACCGTAGCCCAGCTTCATGGAGACGGTTGCGAATGGTCCTCGCCGATACCCCAGGAGCAACAGTGTCCCTAATTTGCTGGGAAGTGGCGGTGCGGTCCCCTACGGCACTGCGTAGGATCCTACGGTCTTGGCGTGCATCCGTGTGTCACTGCGGTCCGGTCCCAGGTCGACGGGCACGTGCACCTTCCGTCGACCACTGGCGACAACATCGATGTACTGTGGAGACCTCACGCCCCACGTGTTGAGCAATTCGGCGGTACGTCCACCCGGCCTCCCGCATGCCCACTATACGCCCTCGCTCAAAGTCCGTCAGCTGCACATACGGTTCACGTCCACGCTGTCGCAGCATGCTACCAGTGTTAAAGACAGCGGTGGAGCTCCGTATGCCACGGCAAACTGGCTGACACTGACGGCGGCGGTGCACAAATGCTGCGCAGCTAGCGCCATTCGACGGCCAACACCGCGGTTCCTGGTGTGTCCGCTGTGCCGTGCGTGTGATCATTGCTTGTACAGCCCTCTCGCAGTGTCCGGAGCAAGTATGGTGGGTCTGACACACCGGTGTCAATGTGTTCTTTTTTCCATTTCCAGGAGTGTATTTGAAGGGTAGCGATCTTCATATCCGCGGTAGTTGTAGATCTGCGGGATGTGACCATCAGAAAACTGTACAGTGGCTCGCCTAGTATTTGTCGTAGATGTACGAGTGCCGTTTAATAAGTAATGCAACACATTTTTTTTCTGAAATCAGGTTGGTTTTACTCAGATTTCCAATGCATCATATTACTACCCATTCTTTTATGTACAAAACCTTCGAATAGGGCCTGTGTAAGCGCATATTACCACTACTGGTTGACTATGGAGCCACTGCCTTGGTGCATCAATAACTGCTTTCCACGTAGTGCATCCTTTGTTAGGCCAAACAGATGAAAGTCCGAAGGCGCGAAATACGAGCTATAGGATGGACGAGGAAGAACAGTTCAATACAGTTTTGTGCGGTTTTCTCGGATGCGTAGACTAGTGTGAGGTTGCGTTGTGATGGAGAAGGAGAACTTCGTTTGAATTTGTGGCAACGAACATGCGGAAGTCGTTTCTTCAATTACTGAGGGCAGCACAAAACACTTCAGAATTGAAGGTTGCATCATCAAGGAATAAATCGAACAGAATAACCGCTTCAGAGCCCCTGAAGGCCGTCGCCATGACTTTATAGGTTGACGGTGGTGCTTTGGACTCTTTCTTCATAGGAGAGGTGGTCTGGCACCACTCCATGGACTGCCATTTTGTTTCCTGTTCGAAGTGATGAACCTATGTTTCATCTCCTGTCTTGACGTTCGACAAAAAGCTGTTATAAACACACTGGAATTGTGCAAGCATTTTGGCACAGATGGCTCTTTGTTGCTGTTTATTGTCTTTGTTAGGCGGCGAGAAACCTAGCGGGCACACACCGTTGAAGACACCAACTGGTGGCTGAGTGTGTCAGCATTACCAACAGATAGTCCAATTGTGCAACGAGGTGTCTGATTGTGATTCGTCGATCCCCTTGAATGAGTGACACGCTTGTAATTTCCAACACTGCAGGAGTCACAGCAGTGTGCTGTCGGCCAGAGCGTGGCAGGTGAGACAGGTTCGCTTGATCTCCTTGCGACGATGACAGATGCCTCGCCCAAAGACTCATCGTCTTCGTAGACATTCCGCAAGCACCTATGAATATCTCAGATGATCTGGTTTTCCACCAAAAAGAAACTCAATGACAGCTCTCTGCTTGGAATACACCTCCGTTACAGATGCTATTTTGAAGGCTACGTACAGCGAAGCCACCTATCGGAACTTCATGAAACTATAGAGGCTCAGTCAAGAATATTCCACGGTGCTCGTCAAAAATTTGCCTATTTTTCAATCGAAACTGGCCGAGAAAAAATTGAGTTGCATTAGTTATCGAACGCCCGTCGTACAACGAGTTGGTTGAGCTGGTTATGGTCTTACTGAAGATATTGCTGACTCAGTCCCTTGTCGATCTGAAGCCATTAGAAAAACTAGAGATGGTGTTACTGGGTTATTAATTTTTGTCCAGTATGATTAGGTATACAGTTAAGGGCACCAAACTGATCTCTAGTCTACTCCACAGTAAGAATCTCAGTGTGGGGTAAAGATGGTCACCCCTATACTTAACGAAAAGTGAGCATTTGATCTCAGTTCTTCTAGATCCCTAAGGAAGAGTCACTTCTAACCAGTGCATGATATACTGCTAGTGTCAAATACGTAAATGGTGGATCTTGAAATTTTCGTATTCAAAGGTAAGTGACTTTACTTTGCGTCACACAGTTGACTACCTGCAACAAGAACATATTTGGAAGCTCTGCCAGGCATAGCGCTTCGCGAGTCCTTAGACCGATGAAAACATCCAAGGCTAGCAATGTTCCATGGAAGATGAGACTGGAGCACCCTAAGTTAACTGAATTTGTCAACAGAAGTTTACTGACGCTTTCTGCTGGTGGTCTCAAAGAAAGTAAAAGTGCATGTCCGTGGGAACAGTTGCAAATTCATTCCAGCTGACACAGCTGCTCACAAACCCAAAAACGTTTTATTGGATGTGACAATGGCCGCGGAAGCTTACGTTTATATACAAACTAAATTGTTTCAGCGAATTATCCTCCTGGTTTTCAAGAGCGTGGACTACACCACTATAGTCAATCTTCAGACAGGGTTTCGCCACTGTTGTCGCGAAACAGTTAACTACCGTCTACCGTATTAGCATGGTATTGTCTTAAAGGTGGAGTGTAAGACTTTCTTTTCAGCTTTGTAGCCCACCACTCAACTTCTCAGGCTACCATGTGCAGGATACTGGGTCGATTTGAGGTACTGTACTGCAGAGGGATTTTCCATGGTGGGAGGACTAGAATGGAGTGCACAGACATTTGAGGAGAACTGAGGATCTATTTGGAATGTACGTAGTGGTTCTATTTTGGATACCCTGACATTAATGGCACCAAGAGTGCTTTAATAACTATAAAGTATCTGTCCGAAAAGGCCTCTTAAGGCCCAATGGTATCGACCGACCACCATGTCTTTCTTTGCCGATAGACGTCACTGGATGCGGATATGGACTGGCATGAGGTCAGCACACCGTTCTCCTGGCCGTTATGAGTTTTCATGACCAGAGCCACTGATTCTCAGTCTAGTAGTTCCTCAACTGGCCTCGCAGAGGCTGAATGCACTTTGCTTGCCAACAGCGCTCGGCAGATCAGACGGTAATCCATCCAGGTGCTAGCCAAAACCAACATTGCTTAACTTCGGTGATTTGACGGTACCAGTGTTACCACAGAGGCAAGGTCGTTGGTTTTGGTAACTATAGGGTGTGCAAAATAAAACTGACCTGGAAAATGTTTCATTCGCGTTAAGATAGGCAACTCTAAATTTTATGGGGCAGTTTTATTTTGGGCACCCCGTACATGCCAGTCTATGTTGCTGTCCAGTGACCCCCATGGAATGGAATGACACGGCTATCAGTAAGCAGCAGGTGGTTCAAGGTGTCTAATCGCAATATCTGTTGTGTAAGAGTGGAACAGCATTAAACACACGGGTAACTGAATTAGATATAGCTGCTGTGTTGGACGAGACAGCGCTGCAGGAATAGACTATTTCAGAGTTTTACATGACTGCGATGTGGCCATCTGCGTGACAGTCGAGCATAGGCTGAGCGAAGCGTGTGATATGAGCACATTTGGTCGCGGCCGGGTCATGTATGCCCGAGGAATCTCGGAGGTGATACTGACTTTGGACTTTTCATAGGTCACCTTGTGGTGAGTACCCTAAGTATTTTGATTTAGGAAATGCAGCTTTCTTCAGAGTCAGCTGCGATGAGCAATAATGTGTTCATGATGGCGTCGTCAGTGACAAACGCGGATGCGGAAACAAATAGACAGTTTGATATAATTCTATTCACTAGTCCGTTCTTTTCGTAAATAAAAATCAGTTGAGAGAACTCGCACTGTGCCCGATAGAAAGTTTAAGAAGGAAGGCCCTTTGTTCATCGTAAATTAAATTTGCGCGTAATACAAATTGTTTCATAAACTTCACAGAAATTGCAGAACAGAAGTTGCAGGACAAATAAATTATATCTTCAGACCATCTTTTGTTCTATGGCACGCTGGCAAAACCTGTCCTCTTTTATGGCAGCGAAGCTTGGACACTCTGCAGAGATGATGAATCGAGACTAATGAGAGCCGAGATGCGGTTGGTGAGAAGAACAGCTGGCTATCTGGCTATGGAAGAGCAAACGGTCTGATGACATCCTTAAGGATCTCAAAGCAAAACCAATGCTCAACCCAGTACAGAATTAAAGAACATCATGGAGAGCCCATGCACTATGCATGGACACTGGCCGGAACCCACCCCCCCCCCCCCTTTTCCTCCCAGAAAATTCCACCAATACTAACATGAAGGTAGAAGAGAGGTGGGAAGCCCAAAAAGGAGCTGGACTGAGACAGTAATAGGCCAGCAGGCCTAAACTTTATAGGAAGACGAAAGAAGATGGTTGAGATGTAACATAAGACACTTACCTCTGTAGGATAACACTGTTTGAATTGATCTGTTTCTTTTCACATCAGTTTTTTTTTACGTACATTTACTTTATCAGGTTTCGTCGTACAGTTCAAAGTTCTCGCGTTTTGTTTCCTTTTCAGAAAGTATCTCCGGCATTACTAACATTTATTGGTAATCAGAACCATCTCCAAATCACAGTGACGTAATAGGTTATTTGCAGTATAGCTCCCATGAACTAATTCTGCAAAGCCTGAGGTGAGAACTCTGCTCATTTTTCTTTTCGACACTCTCTTTAAGAAGCATTCTGAAGGAACTGAGGAATCACAGTTGAGGTACTTTTCAAGTGAAAAGCGATGCAGCTAATATTTGCCAGTTAAAACACAGATGGAAATACATCGCTAACTTAGGAAATATGTTGCCATGGGGAAATGAGAGCCGTAATTGTTAATTTTAATTTCCTGTATAATCTGTATACTGATTTTTGTGTGGCTTTGTTATATTGATTTACTAAATCAACTTTTTATTTTAAAAAAATGGCATGGCGTACTTGGCTCTGAATTTTGTCCATTGTGTGAGTCACCAAAAGCATTCTTTTCTTGTTCTCTCCTCTATCAATAACACTGAAGCTTTGTCTATTGTATTTTAGAAAAAAGTTTCGTACAAAAAGGGACTACCAGATATTTACAGTGAGAATCTAGGTTACGTAATTCTCCTCTGAAGGAAAGGTTTAAGACACCGTTAATTTGCGGAAAATTGATAGGGCGCTGTGGGAGAATGGGCAGTCAGTATCTCTTCCAGTAAGCCATCTCAATCTGTATCAGCTTGTGACTTATTTTCTCTCGTTACGCCAGTGGAACAGATTGTCTCCGCACCATCTCCTAAGAAGTGAACGGGGAACGCAGTTGCATCATCAGCGAACACAATCTTCATAGTTGAAGGCCGCGTTAATCGTTTGTAAAGAAGTAGCTGACGAAAAACGAAAGCCGCCTGCATCAGCACCCCGGATTTGCGCTTTCAGGTAAGCTACTTTGAGGCTAGTCGCTTATAAGAGGTTAACTGTTCTTTAATCCATCATTATGAAAGTGAGTACTTTTACTGTAGTTACCTCCAGTAATTATCGAACACGCACTTATCATTAATTTATCTAATGCGTTTAACGATCTTTCATACACCTCTTTACACTTGTGGCTGAAACACTGTAACTGTCTACGCAAACTTTACAGAAGCCTTCTAAACTACTGTGCGAATTGAGAGGTAATTTTGTCAAGCCCCGACAAGGAAACGCAAAAAATCAATCCTCAGACGATATCTTCAGCAGTCAGTTTTCTTTCTAGGACATTAATCTTTGAATACCCTACAATAAAACCCTGAAGCACTGGAAGAAACAGCGTATGCTGAGGATTTCCTAATATTAGCCAAAGGTAACAGCAGACTACAACGAGAAACGAAGGAGACATGGTTCAGGGATGTTGCAGACAAAATAAACTTTCTATAAATGTCTAGGAGTCTGCGTATGCAATGCTAAAGGACAGATTAAGGCACGGCCGAAATCCTATAACCAGAATTAATGATGCATCCAGAGGCAGTCGTCTTAGCTATATCTCTAAACCCTAAAGAAAAAAAATAAAACAAAATAATGCACCACAAAGAATTGTCCTAATAGGACGGAAAGCAGTGGATGTGATATACATACACAGACTAACGAAAGACTACAATTTGAGAAAAAATAGATGATTTATTCAACAGAAAGAGCTCCACCAACTGAGCAAGTCAATAACGAATTTGTCCACCACTGGCCCCAATGTAAGCAGTTATTCGGCTTTATGTTGATTGGTAGAGTTGTTGGACGTGCTACTGATGCATATCTTGCCGACTTCTGACCAACTGGCGCGTTAGATAATCAAAATACCCAGACGGTATGGAGGGCTCTGCCCGTAATGCTCTGAAAGTTCTGGATTGGGGAGAGACTCAGCGATCTTGCTGGCCAAAGTAGGTTTTGACAACCACGAAGAAAAACATAGAAACTCTCGCCGAGCGGGCATTATGTTGTCGAAATGTAAGCTCAGGACGGCCTGCCATGAAGGGCAACAAAACGGGGCGTAGAATATCGTCGACATACCACTGTACTGTAAGGATGTCGCGGACGACAACGAAAGGAGATCTACTGTGAAATGACGTGGCACCTCAAGCCATCGCTCTAGGCTGTCTGTCGGGCAGCATGGCGGGCGACAGTCGAGTCGGTATCCCACTGCTGTCCAGAGCTTTTCCAGACACGTCTTTGGCGGTCATCGGGGCTCAGTTCGAGGCGGGACCCTCACTGAAGACAATGAATGAGATCCCAGGCGGAATACAATGGGCATGTTAAGAAATAATAATAACATTTCTGATTTCTGTAAAATTTGTTTCAAAAATGTTATAGAAAACCATATGCTCCCGTCAGTTACCTAGTTAATATTGATATAGTTGTTGTGGTCTTCAGTCCTGAGACTGGTTTGATGCAGCTCTCCATGCTGCTCTATCCTGTGCAAGCTTCTTCATCTCCCAGTACTTACTGCAGTCTACATCCTTCTGAATCTGCTAAGTGTATTCATCTCTTGGTCTCCCTCTACGATTTTTACCCTCCACGCTGCCCTCCAATGCCAAATTTGTGATCCCTTGATGCCTCAGAACATGTCCCACCAACCAGTACCTTCTTTTTGTCAAGTTGTGCCACAAACTCCTCTTCTCACCAGTTCTATTCAGAACCTCCTTATTAGTAATGTGATCTACCCATCTAATCTTCAGCATTCTTCTGTAACACCACATTTCGAAAGCGTCTATTCTCTTCTTGTACAAACTATTTATCGTCCATGTTTCACTTCCATACATGGCAACAACAAATACAAATCCTTTCAGAAAAGACTTCGTGGCGTTTAAATCTGTACTTGATGTTAACAAATTTCTCTTGTTCAGAAACTCTTTCCTTGCCATTGCCAGTCTACATTTTATATCCTCTCTACTTCGACCATCATCAGTTATTTTGCACCCCAAGTAGCAAAACTCCTTTACTACTTTACGTGACTCATTTCCTAATCTAATTCCCTCAGCATCAACCGACTTGATTCGACTACATTCCATTATCCTCGTTTTGCTTTTGTTGATGTTCATCCTTTCAAGACACTGTCCATTCTGTTCAACTGTTCTTCCAAGTCCTTTGCTTTCTCTGACAAAATTACAATGTCATCGGCGAACCTCAAAGTTTTCATTTCTTCTCCATGGATTTTAATACCTATTCCGAATTTTCTTTTGTTTCCTTTACTGCTTGATCAATATATAGATTGAATAACATCGGGGAGAGGCTACAACCCTGCCTCACACCCTTCCCAACCACTGCTTCCCTTTCATGTCCCTCGAGTCTAGTAACTGCCATCTGCTTTCTGTACAAATTGTAAATAGCCTTTCAAATGGCTCTGAGCACTATGGGACTCAACTGTTGTGGTCATTAGTCCCCTAGAACTTAGAACTACTTAAACCTAACTAACCTAAGGACATCGCACACATCTATGCCTGAGGCAGGATTCGAACCTGCGACTGTAGCAGTCGCACGGTTCCGGACTGCGCGCCGAGAACCGCGAGACCACCGCGGCCGGCTAAATAGCCTTTCGCTCCCTGTATTTTACCCCTGCCACCTTTAGAATTTGAAAGAGAGGATTGAAGTCAACATTGTCAAAAGCTTTCTCTAAGTCTAAAAATGCTAGAAATGTAGGTTTGCCTTTCCTTAATCTTTCTTCTAAGATAAGTCGTAGGGTTAGTATTGCCTCACGTGTCCAATATTTCTACGGAATCCAAACTGATCTTCCCCAAGATCGGCTTCTACTAGTTTTTCCATTCGTCTGTAAAGAATTCGCGTTAGTATTTTGCAGCTGTCGCTTATTAAACTGATAGTTCGGTAATTTTCACAACTGTCAACACCTGCTTTCTTTGGAATTGGAATTATTATATTCTTCTTGAAGTCTGAGAGAATTTCGCCTGTCTCATACCTCTTGCTCACCAGGTGGTAGAGTTTTGTCAGGACTGGCTCTCCCAAGGCTGTCAGTAGTTCTAATGGAATGTTGTCTACTCCCGGGGCCTTGTTTCGACTTATGTCTTTCAGTGCCCTGTCAAACTCTTCACGCAGTATCATATCTCCCATTTCATCTTCATCTACATCCTCTACCATTTCCATAATATTGTACTCAAGAACATCGCCCCTATATAGACCCTCTATATACTCCTTCCACCTTTCTGCTTTCCCTTCTTTGCTTAGAACAGGGTTTCCATCTGAGCTCTTGATATTCATACAAGTGGTTCTCTTTTCTCCAAAGGTCTATTTAATTTTCGTGTAGGCAGTATCTATCTTACCCCTAGTGAGATAAGCCTCTATATCCTTACATTTGTCCTCTAGTCATCCCTGCTTAGGCATTTTGTCTTCCTGTCGATCTCATTTTTGAGACGTTTGTACTCCTTTTTGCCTGCTTCATTTACTGTATTTGTATATTTTCTCCTTTCATCAATTAAATTCAATATTTCCTCTGTTACCCAAGGGTTTCTACTAGCCCTCGTCTTTTTACCTACTTAGTCCTCTGCTGCCTTCACTACTTCATCCCTCAGAGCTACCCATTCTTCTTCTACTGTACTTCTTTCCCCCATTCCTGTCAATTGTTCCCCTATGCTCTCCCTGAAACTCTGTACAACCTCTGGTTCTTTCAGTTTATCCAGGGCCCGTCTCCTTAAATTCCCACCTTTTTGTAGTTTCTTCAGTTTTAATCTACAGTCCATAACCAATAGAGTGTGGTCAGAGTCCAGATGTGCCCCTGGAAATGTCTTACAATTTAAAACCTGGTTCCTAAATCTCTGTCTTACCATTATATAATCTATCCGATACCTTCTAGTATCTCCAGAATTCTTCCATGTATACAAACTTCTTTCACGATTCTTGAACCAAGTGTTAGCTATGATTAAGTTATGCTCTGTGCAAAATTCCACCAGACGGCCTCCTCTTCCATTTCTCTCCCCCAATCCGTATTCACCTACTATGTATCCTTCTCTCCTTTTTCCTACTCTCGAATTCCAGTCACCTATGGCTATCAAATTTTCGTCTCCCTTCACTATCTGAATAATTTCTTTTACCTCGTCATACATTTCATCAATTTCTTCATCATCTGCCGATCTAGTTGGCATATAAACTTGTACTACTGTAGTAGGTGTGGGCTTCGTGTCTATCTTGTCCACAATAATGCGTTTACTATGGTGTTTTTAGTAGGTTACCCACACTCCTATTTTTTATTCATTATTAAACTTACTCCTGAATTACCCCTATTTGATTTTGTATTTATAAGCCTGTATTCCTCCCCCTATGAACCATGGACCTTGCCGTTGGTGGGGAGGCTTGCGTTCGTCAGCGATACAGATGGCCGTACCGTAGGTGCAACCACAACGGAGGGGTATCTGTTGAGAGGCCAGACAAACGTGTGGTTCCTGAAGAGGGGCAGCAGCCTTTTCAGTAGTTGCAGGGGCAACAGTCTGGATGATTGACTGATCTGGCCTTGTAACATTAGCCAAAACGGCCTTGCTGTGCTGGTACTGCGAACGGCTGAAAGCAAGGGGAAACTACAGCCGTAATCTTTCCCGAGGCCATGCAGCTTTACTGTATGATTAAATGATGATGTCGTACTCTTGGGTAAAATATTCCGGAGGTAAAATAGTCCCCCATTCGGATCTCCGGGCGGGGACTACCCAAGAGGACGTCGTTATCAGGAGAAAGAAAACTGGCGTTCTACGGATCGGATCGTGGAATGTCAGATCCCTTAATCGGGCAGGTAGGTTAGAAAATTTAAAAAGGGAGATGGATAGGTTAAAGTTAGATATAGTGTGAATTAGTGAAGTTCGGTGGCAGGAGGAACAAGACTTTTGGTCAGGTGAATACTGGGTTATAAATACAAAATCAATTAGGGGTAATGCAGGAGTAGGTTTAATAATGAATAAAAAAAATAGGAGTGAAGATAAGCTACTACAAACAGCATAGTGAACGCATTATTGTGGCCACGATAGACACGAAACCCACACCTACTACAATAGTACAAGTTTATATGCCAACTAGCTTTGCAGATGATGAAGAAATTGAGGAAATCTATGATGAGATAAAAGAAATTATTCAGGTAGTGAAGGGAGACGAAAATTTAATAGTCATTGGTGACTGGAATTCGTCAGTAGGAAAAGGGAGAGAAGGAAACATAGTAGGTGAATATGGATTGGGGGAAGAAATGAAAGAGGCAGCCGTAGAATTTGGCACAGAGCATAACTTAATCATAGCTAGTACTTGGTTTAAGAATCATAAAAAAAGGTTGTATACATGGAAGAATCCTGGAGATACTAAAAGGTATCAGATAGATTATATAATGGTAAGACAGAGATTTAGGAATCAGGTTTTAAATTGTAAGACATTTCCAGGGGCAGATGTGGACTCTGACCACAATCTATTGGTTATGAACTGTAGATTAAAACTGAAGAAACTACAAAAAGGTGGGAATTTAAGGAGATGGGACCTGGATAAACTGAAAGAACCAGAGGTTATACAGAGTTTCAGGGAGAGCTTAAGGGAACAATTGACAGGAATGGAGGAAAGAAATACAGTAGAAGAAGAATGGATAGCTCTGAGGGATGAAGTAGTGAAGGCAGCAGAAGATAAAGTAGGTAAAAAGACGAGGGCTAATAGAAATTCTTGGGTAACAGAAGAAATATTGAACTTAATTGATGAAAGGAGAAAATATAAAAATGCAATAAATGAAGCAGGCAAAAACGAATACAGACGTCTCAAAAATGAGATCGACAGGAAGTGCAAGATGGCTAAGCAGGGATGGCTAGAGGACAAATGTAAGGACGTAGAGGCTTATCTCACTAGGGGTGAGATAGATACTGCCTACAGGAAAATTAAAGAGTCCTTTGGAGAAAAGAGAACCACTTGTATGAACATCAAGAGCTCAGATGGGAACCCAGTTCTAAGCAAAGAAGGGAAAGCAGAAAGGTGGAAGGAGTATATAGAGGGTCTATACAAGGGCGATGTACTTGAGGACAATATTATGGAAATGGAAGAGGACTTAGATGAAGACGAAATGGGAGATATGATACTACGTGAAGAGTTTGACAGAGCACTCAAAGACCTGAGTCGAAACAAGGCCCCCGGAGTAGACAACATTCCATTGGAACTACTGACGGCCTTGGGAGAGCCATTCCTGACAAAACTCTACCATCTGGTGAGCAAGATGTATGAGACAGGCGAAATACCCTCAGACTTCAAGAAGAATATAATAATTCCAATCCCAAAGAAAGCAGGTGTTGACAGATGTGAAAATTACAGAACTATCAGCTTAATAAGTCACAGCTGCAAAATACTAACACGAATTCTTTACAGACGAATGGAAAAACTAGTAGAAGCGGACCTTGCGGAAGATCAGTTTGGATTCCGCAGTAATGTTGGAACGCGTGAGGCAATACTAACCTTACGACTTATCTTAGAAGAAAAGATTAAGAAAAGGCAAACCTACGTTTCTAGCATTTGTAGACTTAGAGAAAGCTTTTGACAATGTTGACTGGAATACTCTCTTTCTAATTCTGAGGGTGGCAGGGGTAATACAGGGAGCGTAAGGCTATTTACAATTTGTACAGAAACCAGATGGCAGTTTTAAGACTCGAGGGACATGTAAGGGAAGCAGTGGTTGGGAAGGGAGTGAGACAGGGTTGTAGCCTCTCCCCGATGTTATTCAATCTGTATGTTGAGCAAGCAGTAAAGGAAACAAAAGAAAAATTTGGAGTAGGTATTAAAATTCACGGAGAAGAAATAAAAACTTTGAGGTTCGCTGGTGACATTGTAATTCTGTCAGAGACAGCAAAGGACTTGGAAGAGCAGTTGAACGGAATGGACAGTGTCTTAAAAGGAGGATATAAGATGAACATCAACAAAAGCAAAACGAGGATAATGGAATGTAGTCAAATTAAATCGGGTGATGCTGAGGGTATTAGATTAGGAAATGAGACACTTAAAGTAGTAAAGGAGTTTTTCTATTTAGGGAGTAAAATAACTGATGATGGTCGAAGTAGAGAGGATATAAAATGTAGACTGGCAATGGCAAGGAAAACGTTTCTGAAGAAGAGAAATTTGTTAACATCGAGTATAGATTTAATGGTCAGGAAGTCGTTTCTGAAAATATTTGTATGGAGTGTAGCCATGTATGGAAGTGAAACATGGACAATAACTAGTTTGGACAAGAAGAGAATAGAAGCTTTCGAAATGTGGTGCTACAGAAGAATGCTGAAGAATAGATGGGTAGATCACATAACTAATGAGGAGATATTGAATAGAATTGGGGAGAAGAGGAGTTTGTGGCACAACTTGACTAGAAGAAAGGATCGGTTGGTAGGACATGTTTTGAGGCATCAAGGGATCACAAATTTAGCATTGGAGGGCAGCGTGGAGGGTAAAAATCGTAGAGGGAGACCAAGAGATGAATACACTAAGCAGATTCAGAAGGATGTAGGTTGCAGCAAGTACTGGGAGATGAAGAAGCTTGCACGGGATAGAGTAGCATGGAGAGCTGCATCAAACCAGTCTCAGGACTGAAGACCACAACAACAACAACAACAAGCCTGTATTCACCTGACCAAAAGTCTTGTTCCTGCTGCCGCCGAACTTCCCTAATTCCCACTATATCTAACTTTAACCTATCCATTTCCCTTTTTAATATTTCTAACGTACCTGCCCGATTAAGGGATCTGACATTCTACGCTCCGATCCGCAGAATGATAGTTTTCTTTCTCCTTATAACGACGTCCTCTTGAGTAGTCCCCACAGGGAGATCCGAATGGGGGACTATTTTACCTCTGGAATATTTTACCCTAGAGGACGCCCTCATCATTTAACCATATAGTAAAGCTGCATGACCTCGGGAAAAATTACGGCTGTAGTTTCCCCTTGCTTTCAGCCGTTCGCAAGGCCAGATGAGTCAATCATGCAGACTGTTTCCCCTGCAACTAGTTAAAAAGCTGCTGCCCCTCTCAGGAACCACACGTTTGTCTGGCCTCTCAACAGATACCCCTCCGTTGTGATTGCACCTACGGTACCGTCATCTGTATCGCTGAGGCACGCAAGGCTCCCCACCAACGGCAAGGTCCATTGTTCATGGAGGGGGGGGGGGGGGGGGTTAATGCAGAAATAGATACAGAAATTATGTAACAGTTTTGTTGCTATGGATAATGAAATCTACAGAACACTTTGTACTTACCAAAATAAAGCAAAGAGTTGTTTGGTGGCGTAATTAGAGACTGTTATGCAGTTCATGGGTTTCGCATGGGTTTTATAGCATCACTTTGTAAGCGTTTATTCGCTTTAACGGTGACTGAGCTCACAAAACGATATTTTATTTTTCCTCAGGTTAGATATTTAACCAACTCAAATGAAAATGTTGTGACAAGAGAAAATATGAAACGATTACACCCGTAAGATGTACACTACCCTTGAATTTTCTTCATGGCTGATATCTGAAACGATACGTCATTAAATTTTCTGGCTCCTGGTATTTTGGCAATATACGTTTTTTCTTGTATTAATAGTAGTGTTTCTCATTACAAACACAAGTCTAAATCCATTGATATTACAGTTCGTAGCTCTGTAGCGTGTTTCTCCCCCCCCCCCCCCCCCTCTCTCTCTCGCTTTGTCTCTCTCTCTCTCTCACTTAGACACACACACACACATCTATGTGTAAAAGTGAATACTGCTCTGAGCGTGTTGGCATCGGTGAATACACTGGAGCCATGTCGGAGCGAAACTGGTTGAAATCCTGTGTCTCCGAGCTGCCTCATGCAAACGTAATTTCTTCTGTGTGTTACCCTGGCGTGCCCCGTGTGGAACTGCGCCCGCCTCCACCTCCAACCCCCCCTCCCCCTCCCGCCCTTGCGCACCCTGCCTTACATACACACACACACACACACACACACACACACACACACACACACACACATCAAAAATTTCTAGAGGTGCTATTTTGAAATCGAGACGAGTAATAACTCAGTTCCAGTTTTTATTTGAAGTGAACTGGACAGGTATGGAATTACTTGACGACCAGAACCAAGAGGAAAGACTCCGATAAACTGTCAAACTGAAATATAAATGATGTAAATACTCTGTATTTTCACTCAAAACAGATAGGTGTCTTCTGTATTTCAGATTATTCAGAGAACAGCATTTTTCTAGGAGAACAATGTACCGTTCTCTTTAATGCGACATTTAACAAAAGTAATGAAGTATAACAGTATCGAAAAAGGAGAAACAAGCAATATTTGTGCCCTGATCGAAATTTGTTCCTTAACCACGATAATTTTTAATTGCCATTGCATGAGCAAGTATTTCGTAATAATCATTTTAGATGAAAATCCTTTCCTTCGTTGCGACCTTATGGGTATGAGCAAACAGACTTTTCGTGGTGTGGTGGCATCGTTCTTTGAAAAATCATTATAACTAACTAAATTTGCCAATATCATAGGTGTAGCTAGACTGGAAAAAGTCGTCAAAGAAAAATAGGAAACAGTAGATGTATATACGAATGTGACAAACGATTGCACTGGAAACAAATAACACATTACTTGTGCCTCTACTTAACACGAATTCATTCCAGAATCAGAAACGTTACGCAGTTAGCTGTAGATGTTTCTTTCGATTCTTTTTCAAGACCTGAGAACGCTGGCAGTACCCAGATCTCGCCATGAGATAATTTTGCATATTCTACACAAAGACTGGAAATGTAATATAATGTAGTGGAATGAAACCAGGAAACTGTAAGATTCTAAAATTACGGTCTGAATACACACTTAATTCACAGCAGAAATGAGTATTGATAATTATGAAAATTTACAATCTGTTTTCAAATACGTAACCCTCAGTTGAACCCTTTGTTTTTATCTCAAACAAATGGTTTTCGCAAGAGCTGAACAGCACTGAAGGTTATAAAGTATCATCATCTACAATAATTTGGGCAAGATTCTCTTTCCAAGATGGCTTTTAGGATGAGGAGAAACCTAGAGTAATCTTATGCTTCAAACTATTTAAAATTATGTCTGATAAATAACCTACGTGAGTGAAGATAAATGAAAGTTTTCTATACAATCACTTAGTTTTCGTAGTGACAGTGAATGGGAGGAGACCACTGATAGTGCCAGAATACTGAATTAGGTCTTTTCAGAATGTTTCGCTGCAGGAGATCTTCACACAAATGTCGAAATTATAGTAAATAAAATCAACTAAAATCGCTCAACAAGGAAAAAGCAACAGGACCTGAAGAATTACCTCTGTGATCCTATTTAGATAGCGTGAGTCAGTTTGTTCATGAGCACAGTTTATAGTAGACCAGTCGAAGAAAGAAGCATTCTAAGCTGATGAGGAACAATTGCACACGTCATTCCCATTTTCAAAAGTAATCGGACAGAGGCACAACACTCCTTACGTCAGTCCATTGTAAAATTGTGGAATACTTTTCATGTTCGCGTGTTATGAACTTCTTTCAAGATCGAAACCAATATGTAGAAATCAACGTGTAAACAGCGATCTAGTGAAGTCGAGCTTGTTCTGCTCGCACATGCGATCCAAAAGGCAATCAACAGCAGTGCCTAGGTTAACGTCGTTTTCCTTCCTTCTGAAAGTCATTCCATACAGTTCCGTATTGTCGCCTGGTGAACAGAGACAGCTTTGTGAATGTAATGTGGCTGTATCGAAGACAAAACTCAACACATGGATCTTAATGGAGAGGAGTCGTTGTCGTTGTAAGTGAAAGTAACCCGCTACTATTGACGAAGTGTACGGGGTACAGCAAAACGAAGCAGCAGGGGACAGCGCCTACCGCTAGGCTACCCACTCGGCAGCAACCTTCAATGTGTACGCTTGCGCCACAGCCCTTTGCGTGATATACAGTGTTCGGCAGGTGCGAACGTATTCGACACCATCTAACGACCTAAATTATGTCAGGCCCATTTCGATAAGTTTCTCTAGAGGTCTGTCTGCCAAAGGATTGGCCTATTAGCAGTCTTTGGTCCCAATAGTTCCGAAGTTCCTTAGCTTTGTTGGATGATGCTTCCAGGCATGGATTCCTACCCTTATTTTTTCTTTCTTTATCAAAAAGTCGTCTACAACGCCTCGATGTGACGGGTAAGGTCGGCACCTATGTGAGACTTTCGGGATAGTAGGAAACTGTAGCGAAAAGTGGAAAGGCGTGCAGAGGATCGACAGTTGCTACGGTGTCATCAGCCGACAATGAACGTAAGCAAATGGTATGTAATGCACACAAAGAGGCGAGAAAACCCGTTAATGTTCGAATACAATACCAACACTCAGTCAGTGGAAACAAAACCAGCCATAAAATATGTTGAAGAATGGTCTGAAGAGGTTTGAACTGGAATGCGCACGTGAAACATGCAGGAAAATCTGATACCAGGCAGAAATTCGTTGGAAGATTCGAAGGAATCATAATTAGAAGTTTACAAAACCAACGTTCAACAGACTCGCGAGTGCTGCTCGTCAGTCTGGAATCTTCAGCAGGTAGGATTAATAGCGTCGCGGAGATGTGAATCAAACTACAACAGCAGACGCGACAAAGAGGCGTTGTGCATCAGGGAGAGGCTTCAAGGAGAGTCATTCAGCGTCTTACTTCGTCGCACATACACTTCACGCAAAGACAATGAGACGTAAGGCACAGATATTCGAGCTCATGCGATCACTTACCGACAGTCGTTCTACCGCGCTCCTGTCGATAATGGAACGGGAAAGAAGAAACACAATAGTACCTGGAGTACCCTCCGCTACATTAAGTAAGGTCAAAATAAATGTAGATGAGTATACGATGATTCTCTGTCCGTCAACACTTGGAAAAAGTGGTATGTGCTCTTCACTTGCAGGTACCATTGTATAGAATATTGCACGAGTATCATTGTTTGTTCCGTGTCAGTAAAGTGTAAGGAGTAATACTTGCATGAAAACCGTACAAAAACCATTGCCGGATTGTAGGATTATTTTCGTTTTTCTCTGGATTGCCTTAGTGTTACATAGAAGAACTTTTTAGCTGTTCGGCTCCCTTTTCGGGGAATCTAAAGATCTCGATTTCCCTACTTTACATTATTCTCATTACACACTATAAACAAAACACCCATCTCTGATGAGATTTTCTAGGATTATGTACAGTGACATTTCGGCTACCTGTATTTGCAATCAAGTATTTGTTACAGCGAGTACTTGACTTTCTGAAGGATGTTACGATGTCCTACCTTATGAGGGGATGAAAATGAATGACGTGCTATACCACAATCATTTTCGACGATATGCATCGGTTTTTCTTCTTTTTTAAAAATTCATTTTAGTGTAATGATGCTTCCTTTCCGTGAGTATTAGTTACCGCATTTGTTCCGTACTACAAATGAAATCGCAGGATACATGGCTCTCGCGTGTGAGGATGGAGCATGCTTTGTGTGTCCCACAGTATTTCCTCGAGTCAGCTGCAGTACACCGTCATGTGCTTGTTGGAAAGTAGAAGGTGCTATGATGTCGAACAATTGCCCGCTTGCAGGAAAGACTGGGATACACAAAACGTGGTCTAGTGGCATACTGGAGAGCCATATGTTGAACATACCCGCCGGAGAAAGATAAACAGTCACATCAAATCGTAAGATGTTTGAAAGTTGGACTATTGTAAATATAAATCTCAGAGCAAGTAGTAAGTGCGACACTAAGAGAAGTTAGTGCTGAGTTAAATGAGGCAAGGGGCAACCTCAAAAGCCATTGACGAAAATCAGACTATTGCACCAAATGTTTTGTAGCGCCTAGAGTGAACTTGGAAGACAGGGAAGAGACACTGAACTGCATCGCTGAAGAAAATCCGACTATAATTTCATGTGGATGTTTTGATCACCTAGTGTAAGGTACTTTCTGTTGATTGTGTCTGACGGGAGGAGATTAGTATTTAACTTTCCATCGATGATATCATTACTGACCGAACACGGGCTTGGATTAGAACGAGGAAGGAAATCTGCAGTGCTATTTCAAAGGAATTTTCATCAAGCGGTTTATTAATACTATGCGTTAATGTATTAGACTAATTTCTTGCCGGCCGGTGTGACCGAGCGGTTCTAGGCGCTTCAGTCTGGAACCGCGCACTGCGGTCGCAGGTTCGAATCCTGACTCGGGCGTTGATGTGAGTTGTGTCCTTAGGTTAGTTAGGTTTAAGTAGTTCTAAGTTCTAGAGGACAGATGACCAGATGTTAAGTCCCATAGTGCTCAGAGCCATTTGAACTAATTTCCTTTTGCGCATTATTCTCTAATAATTTTTGAGGCCATTTTTGATTTCTCCCAAGTGTTTTACTTTTCCTTTCGTCGAGGAGGACAGTGAATAAAGATTAATTACTTTCAAATCTAACTCAAAACTGAAATACACACATACTGACCAACTTTCATGGTTCAGATTCATACCGACGGCGTAACAGCAGTTAAACATTCAGGCAACAACAATGCGTTTATACGAAGGCCAACGATAGCTCCGCTAAAAACTTACTGAAACCAATGGGGCATTACGCTGTCACAAAGTAACGTAACTGAGAAAAGAAATCAAAAGAAGGGCGCAGTAGCACAAGCTCACTCAAAAATCAATAAACAAAATAAAAACAGGATTTCAAAAATGTGTCGAAAGTAAAACAGAAATAGTTTACAGAAACTTTTTTTCAAGGCACAAGAAACAGAAGCAATTCCGTCATAACTCACCTCGACTGCGTCGTTAGAAGTGTACTGTGCTACGCGAAGTGAGCGCCGCCGCTTGTCCGCGCTGCTGCGAGGGCTGGACGGCTGTGGCCGGGCTGGGGTCCCTGTCCCGTGTGAGACGGCAGCAGCCGCTGTGCCGCCACTTTATAACGCGAGCCGCCTACGGCTGACGTCGCAGCGGCGCTCCCAGGCATTACCTCCAGTCCTGGTCATCGGTTGCAAAGCCCACCGCCACGGCCCTGTGGGAAGTAGCCTCAAAGCTTCGCGCTTAATCAGGAGAGCTCTTTGTCGTACATTATCTCTACTTACTGGATTCTTTTTCCAGTAGCAGGTGATGACACCACTTGAGCCAGCTGAGGCCGTAACTTTTCCTTATTATTCTGAATTCACAGATGACCGTTCCACAACACTGTGGTTTTTGTCTCGCTCTCTGGATTTTTTTTTCAGATACCGTATGAACTACAATCGTAAAGTGTCCTACCAGATTTCTTATTCCCTTCTCCGTGACTTTCAAGTTGTCCTTGTTTTCCCTCTTCTTCTTGTTTATCTTTTTCCTATTTTTTCATCAAGCTGCAGATCTTCCACTTTCAATTCTTTTCCTATTGGAGACTTTTTATTTTGTCTGCCGATATTTTTCTTCTTCTTGGACGGTCAAGCAGCAACATCCCCCCGAGACAGACGCAGCAACCGATTTTGTGACTTCTACGAGTTCCTAACCAGGAGCGAATTATATATCATCATCTCTGTGGCTTAATACTTTAGTTTATTGAGTTTCTGCGTTTTAATTTAGTATCTAATAGCCACAGTTCTCGCCCTTTCGTTTGCGTCGGAAAGTAAACCGACGTTGTGACATATTACAAGTTCCTAATTAAGGGGGAATTATTTAGTTTCACCTCAGTGATTCGGCAGTTAGGTTTTTGCATATCTGCATATTAATCTAATCTATTAAAAACATTTCCTGAGTTTTCTTCAGCATTTACAGTAGAGTTCCGCAGCACATGACGATAATCCTTTTATTTGGGTAGTTTAATTTTCCACCATCTTTAGTATTGATAGAAACTGTGATTGTTACGTGTGGACGTGAGCCGAGTTGGTGACACTTCGCTCTCAGCTCCAGGATGTGATAGCTTCGGTTATACAGCTTGAAGCTGCAATGGATGGGCACCACTGTTGTGGGTCAGTCGTGGGGATCCAATGGACGTCCAGCAAGTCAGAGTCCTCCGGTTGGTCCTCACTGGTGGCCAGCCCAGTTACTGTTCTCACTGAAATTGACCCCTCACCTTTGGTCGCCCCAGGACGTAGCAGGCAAGAAAAGACTTGCCAGGGAGCCGCACATAAGGCCTACCCGGACAAACAGGTTCCAGGTGCTGTCTGTGGCTGACACTGTCGCTCCACCAAATGCTGTGGCCTTTCCCGTTTCAGAGGAAACCTCCCAGCCTGCAAGATCCAGGCAATCCCAGAGGGTGGGCTCCAACGTTAGGCACATTATGGGACCCCTTAGGGACATAGCTGCTAAGAAAGGGAACAAAGCCAATGTGCACTCCTTGTGCATATTGGGTGGAGTCATTGCAGATGTGGAACGATTTCTTCCGGATGCCATGAAGATTACAGCCAACTGCAGGTGGTGGCTCACGTCGGTACCAATGATGTGTGTCATTTTGGATCAGAAGAGATTCTCTCTGGTTTCGAGAGACTTATAGAAGTGATAATGGTTACCAGTCTTGCTTGCAAGATGAAAGCAGAGCTGACCATTTGCAGCATAGTCGACAGGACCGATTGCGGACCTCTGGCACAGAGCCGAGTGGAGGGTCTGAATCAGAGGCTCAGACAGTTCTGCGACCGTGTAGGCTGCAGATTCGTCGACTTGCGCCGAAGGGTGGTCGGGTTTTGGGTTCTACTGAATAAGTCAGGTGTCCTCTATATGCATAGGGCATCTTCACGGGTAGCAGGGGCTGTGTTACGTGGAAGCCGGCCGCGGTGGCCATGCGGTTCTAGGCGCTCCAGTCTGAAGCCGCGCTGTAGCTACGGTCGCAGGTTCGAATCCTGCCTCGGGCATGGGTGTGTGTGATGTCCTTAGGTTAGTTAGGTTTAAGTAGTTCTAAGTTCTAGGGGACTGATGACCACAGAAGTTGAGTCCCGTAGTGCTCAGAGCCATTTGAACCATTTTTGTTGCGTGAATTCGGCGGTTTTTTAGGTTAAAGGGTCTCAGGAAAACACAAGAAGGGTTTCAGTCACAAAGGGTGCAGGCCGAAAACAGGTAGAAAGTAGATACAGGAACCATCTGAATAACAATTGTAAGTTGTCGTAGCTGTGTTGGGGCAGTACCACAGCTGCAAGCGTGAATAGCAAGCACTGATACTCAAATTATTATAGACACTGAAAGCTAGTAAAAACCGGAGATAAGTTCAGTCGAAATTTTTGCGAAGAAGCTAACTGTGTTCCAAAAGGACAGGCTAAACACGGTTGGCGGTGGCGTATTTGTTGTCGTTGGAAGTAGTTTATCTTGTCGCTAAATGGATTTGGATAGATACTGTGAGTTAGTATGGGTAAAGGTCATTGTTGGCAACCGGAATAAAATAATATTTGGATCCTTTTACCGTCCTCCCGATTTGGATGACACAATTTCTGAAAGTTTCAAAGAAAACGTGTGCTTGGTTTCAAACATGTGTCCGACTCATACAGTTATAGTAGGTCGTGACTTTAATTGGCGAAAATACATGTTTAATTTCGGAGGCACGCATTAAACATCATCCGAAATTGTGCTAAGCGCATTCTCTGAAAATTATTTCGAGCAGTTAATACCTGAGCCCACTCGAATAGCAAACGGTTATGAAAACGCACTTGACCTCTTAGCAACAAATAATCCTGTGTTAATAACGAGCATCAAAGCAGATACAGGGATTAGTGAACGCGGTGTTGTCGTAGCAAGGTTGAGTATTGTAACCCCTAAATCCTCCCAAAATAAACGAAAAATATACCTATTCAAAAAAGCAGATAAAAATGTACTTCATGCTTTCCTGAGAGACAATCTCCGACAATCTCCACTCCTTCCAAATTAACAAACTAAATTCCGATCAGATGTGACTTGAATTCAAAGATACAGTAGCGGCAGCAATTGAGAGATTTATACCAAATAAACTAACAAACGATGGAACTGATCCTCCTTGATACACAGAACACTGTTGCAGAAACAACGAAAAAACATGCCAAATTTAAACAGACGCAAAATCTCCGAGATTGGCGATCTTTACAGAAGATGGAAATTTAGCGCAGATTTCAATGCGAGATGCTTATAATAGTTTCCAAAACTAAACTTTGTTTCGAAACCTGGCAGAAAATCGAAAGAGATTCTGGCCGTATGTGAAGTATACTAGCGGCAAGACACAATCAATACCTTCTCTGCGCGACAGCAATGGAGATACTATCGAAGACAGTGCTGGCAAAGCAGAGTAACCAAACACACCCTCCTGGAATGACTTCACAATAGAAGACGAAGTAAATATTCCACAATTCGAATCAAGAACAGCTGCCAACATGAGTAAGGTAGAAGTAGATATCCTCGGTGTAGAGAAGCAACTTTAAATCACTTAATAAAAGCAAGTCTTCTGATCAACACTGTATACACATTAGGTTCCTTTCACAGTATGCTGATGCAATAGCTCCATACTTAACAATCATATACAGTCGTTCGCTCGATGAAAGATCCGTACTCAAAGACTATAAAGTTGCACAGGACACACTAATACTCAAGAAAGGTAGTAGGAATATTCCACTAAATTACACCCTCATATCATTATGGTCGATATGCATCAGGATTTTGGAACATATATTGTGTTCGAACATTATGCATTACCTCGAAGGAAACGGTCTATTGACACACAGTGCCTGCCGGTGTGGCCGTGCGGTTCTAGGCGCTTCAGAAAATGTTGTGAGGAAGGCTAACCAAAGACTGTGTTTTATTAGCAGGATACTTGGAAAATAAACAGATCTACTAAGGAGACTGCCTACACTACGCTTGTCGGTCGTCCTCTTTTGCAATACTGCTGCGCGGTGTGGGATAATTACCAGATAGGATTAACAGAATATATCGAAAAAGTTCAGAGAAGGGCAGCACGTTTTGTATTATCGTGAAATAGGGGAGGGAGTATCACTGAAATGATGCAGGATTTGGGATGGACGTCATTAGAACGAAGGCGTTTTTTGTTGCGGAGGAATCTTCTCACGAAATTACCATTACCAACTTTCTCCTTTGAATGCGAAAATATTTTGTTGACGCCGGCCTACATAGGGCGAAACGATCACCACGATAAAATAAGGAAAATCAGACCTTGTACGAAAAGATATAGGTGTTCGTTCTTTCAGTACGCTATATGTGATTGGTATAATAGGGAATTGTGAGGATAGTTCGATGAACCCTCTGCCATGCACTTAAATGTGTTTTGCGCAGTATCCATGTAAATGTAGATGTCATTTTAGATGAACTTGTATTGAACGCCGTCCTATACAGTTTCCGCTGCAACACACATCCACTTGGAACTGCATAATCCTTGGTCTCTGTCTACAATTGATGCTTGCATTGGACAAAGTTCAGAAGTAGGGGTATGTGTACCGCATGTACTCAGCCAAATTCTCAAAAATCAGCGGGTGGCAACATGTCCGATCTCTACTTGCTCTTCATGAGTTGGTTCATGAACAACGCTGACCATTCCTATCCAGTACCACCTTTGATGATCCATGGGACTCATGGCCGTTAGCGTGTATGGCTTGAAACTTTTGAACCCAAACACCTTATAGCAAACGTCAGAAGGGTCCAGGCCAGAGGTAGGAGCGTTATGGTCCGGGGAACGTTTTCATGACATTCCCTGAGTGATCTTCTCGTTCTGGAAGGCACAGTGAATTAACACAAATATAAATCTATCCTCGAGACCATCTCTCTTCCAAATTTTGGTATTACCTTATCCACTCTCAATTTTTTAGTGTAAACAAATTCACAACAATTCTGTGTGTGCCTCCCACTTGGGAAAACAGTGGTAGCTATAACCACTGCGAGAAACCTATGATTCTGCCCATATCCTAGGGGACCATCTCCAACGTGTCACACGGCTCGCAGTGTACGTGCGTGTTTCGAAGAGCGTCAGGATGAGTTAACCGTACTCCTCTGGTCACCAAACTCCCCTGATTTAAACCAAATCGTTAATCTGTGGGACCACCTGGATCGGTATGTTTGAGCCTTGGATCATAAACCGAGAAAGCAAGCACAGCGTGGCAGGCACAGGAGTCGGCATGGCTCCACGTCCCTATCGGTACCTTCCATAAACCCGCTGACTGACTCTCTTCTTGCCTGTCTCGCAGCGGCCTACGTTCCAAATGATGGTTATTCAGGTTTCTGACAGGTCGGAACATTAATGTGAATATATATATATATATATATATATATATATATATATATATATATATATATATATATGTGGAAGAAAATGGTAAACTCTCCAATCATCATGTAATATTTATTTCCGCATCAGAACCCGCGACACAATAAAGGAAAAGAATATCTTGGTGTCTTGACTTCGTAACTAGTACCATTTATAAAAATGAAACCGATGGGCCGGCTTTACTCTGACACATTGTAAAGATAACATGACAATGAAGAAAGGCCTTTCGTTTTAATACAGCCGTCCCGACTGTCTTATATACTCGTAAAACTCTCTCCTCTATTTCATCATAACACGAAACGAGCCGCCATTCTTGTACTTTTATTACACTACAGGCCACTAAAATTGCTACACCAGGAAGATTACGTGCTACAGACGCGAAATTTAACCGGCAAGAAGAAGATGCTGTGATATGTAGATGATTACATTTTCAGAGCATTCACACAAGGTTGGCGCCGGCGGCGACACCTACAACGTGCTGACATGAGGAAACTTTCCAACCGATTTCTCATACACAAACAGCAGTTGACCGGCGTTGCCTGGTGAAACGTTGTTGTGATGCTTCGTGTAAGGAGGAGAAATGCGTACCATCACGTTTCCGACTTTGATAAAGGTCGGATTGTAGCCTGTCGGGATTGCGGTTTATCGTATCGCGACATTGCTGCTCGCGTTGGTCGATATATAATGACTGTTAGCAGAATATGGAATCGATGAGTTCCGGAGGGTAATACCGAACGCCGTGCTGGATTCCAACGGCCTCGTATCACTAGCAGTCGAGATGACAGGCATCTTATCCGCATGGCTGTAACGGATCGTGCAGCCATGTCTCGACACCTAAGTCAACAGATGGAGACGTTTGCAAGACAAAAACCATCTGCACGAACAGTTCGACGACGTTTGTAGCAGTATGGACTATCAGCTCGGAGACAATGGCTCCGGTTACCATTGATGCTGCATCACAGACAGGAGCGCCTGCGATGGTGTACTCAAGGACGAACCTGGGTGCACGAATGCCAAACGTCATTTTTTGGGATGAATCCAGGTTCTGTTTACAGCATCATGATGGTCGCATCCGTGTTTGGCGACATCGCGGTGAACGCACATTGGAAGCTTGTATCCGTCATCAACATACTGGCGTATCACCCGGCGTGATGGTATGGTGCTATTGGTTACACGTCCGGTCACCTGTTGTTCGCATTGACGGCACTTTCAACAGTGGACATTAAATTTCTGATGCGTTACCACCCGTGGTTCTAGCCTTCATTCGATCCCAGCGAAACCCTACATTTCAGCAAGATAATGCATGACCGCATGTTGCAGGTAACGTACGGCCCTTTCTGGATACAGAAAATGTTCGAATGCTGCCCTGGCCAGCACATTCTCCAGATCTCTCACCAGTTAAAAACGTTTGGTCAATGATGGCCGAGCAACTGGCTCGTCACAATAGGCCAGTCACCACTCTTGATGAACTGTGGTATCGTGTTGAAGCTGCATGGGCTGCTGTACCTGTACACGCCATCCAAGCTCTGTTTGACTCAATGCCCAGGAGTATCAAGGCCGCTATTACGGCCAGAGGTGGTTGTTCTGGGTACTTATTTCTGAGGATCTAAGCACCCAAATTGCTTGAAAATATGATCACATGTCAATTCTAGTGTACTATATTTGCCCAATGAATACCCGTTTTACATCTGCATTTCTGCTTGGTGCAGCAATTTTAATGGCCAGTAGTTTATGTCTTCTGTCAGTCCTCTCTGGTAGGTACCCATTCCGCACAGCAGTACTCTGACAGTTGGACGGACTAGCTAGTGTAAGCAGTTTTTTAAAAGGTGTTTTGCGACTTCTGAGCGTTCTGCCAATAGAAAGCAGTCTTGATTCACATTCTCTACATCATTTTATAATCACCGTTCCAATTTAAATTGTTTACAATTGTAGTCCCTATGGATTAAACTGAATCGACTGCGTCTAAATTTGTGTCACTTCAGATAGAACAGAAACTATGAAAATCTCTTAGTATCATTCAGGAAGACAAGGTTCAAATCCTCGCCCGACCGTTCAAATTCAGGTTTACCCTTACTTCCCTACATCGCTCGTGTGAGATTCCACGACGGTTCCTTTAAAAGGGCACATTCGATTTTCTTTCCCATCCTTGACACAATCCGAGCTTGTGATCTCGTTGTCAGTAGGCCGTTATCCTGATCTTTCTTCCTTGTCTTAGTACTCATGTGAAGGGTCTCGCAGATTTTATTGTTCAGATTCAATTGCCACTTTTCGCACGATTCAGATATCGTGTCTAAATACTTGTAATTCGTTTTCATCTCGTGGTAAACAACGGCTTTATCTCAGCGTATCTCCTAAATATTTATACAGATCCAAAATGAAAAGGGGCTACATACTTCTCTTGGGAAAACCAGATTTATCTTTGGCTTTGTCGTCAATTACCAGGTATTCAGACGTTTCTGACAGAAAATCGCGAATCCATTTCAGTAAGCATGCTACTTTGCGATTTTCCTAAGTCGCGATAATTCTTAATGTAAGACTACATTTACTTCCTTTCCCAGCACTCGTTCGATATGAGCAGGTGATCCATCATTCTCAGCCTACCTGTCAGTCAAGAAAAAACATCGACTTATTATTAGCTTGCTATTTGTGAATTGCGCTACTTCACACAGAGATAACGTCTGCAGTCAAATGAATGGTCACACAAGACGATTTGTGCTGGCTAATTTAATGTAATAAATGAGGGAGTGCATGATGCACATTCTACTGCCTACAGTAGGTAGGAAAGCCTGGCAAGCAGCAAGCCTAAATTATTCGGTTCTCTGGTTTACCTAGACACTAAACCATTTTGGTGACTGGTATGAAAGAAAATCTAAGAAAGTCAGAGATGTTTCTGCTTAAGCGGCTCAAAAAGAAATTAAGTGCAGCATGTAGCAAGTATTCATCCTTAGCACGCAGAATGTGCGAAATCTATAGCAATATTTTACAAAAATTGCCTCAAGCTGGATAAAGTTGTGCCAAGAAGGAAATGAAGGATGGAAGATACGTATACATCGCGGTTCAGTTACAATTGTAGAACGTCGCTGTGATGTCGTCAGTCACACTACCACACCGCCGCCTGAGAGACTGATCCTCCGGATGCGATTCTCTCGATAAACGGAACAGAAGAACGGCTGTGCTAGCCAAAGAGTACACAGCCAGTCGCAGTACTTACGCTCGCCGCTAGGCTGACTCGCACACGCTGCGTGGGTTTTGGCGCGCCGGAGATCATCGCCATATGTGTCTCGTGTGTGTGACGTCGTTTTTTGTTTTTAGTGTCCGCCGTCACGCTTCTACGTTCACTTGTGCCGTCGGATTCATCAGTGTTCTGTGCGCCGTGTCAACGTGTTTTCAGTGTGGTTATCGTCGAGTGTGAACGGCTCCGTGTTTTTTGTGTATCTGTGACCACTATTTTTTGCCCGTCACTATGTTCATTCTGTTTCTCCAATCTGTGTTCTGTTATTGTCAACACTATGGCTGAAGAGCGGCGTAACATGCCGCTGACGGCCTACCTGATGGTTTAGGTATTAAAATAACAATAAAGGGAAGAAAGCGCTGCTAGGCCACTTCATGTGTAGCGGGAGAGTAGTGCAGTTGTACCAGTCTGCCATTCGTAGCCGCGCGCAGCCGACAGCCAGCGCCGATGTTAGTCATCGTCTGCAGCTCAGTCACTGCTGCCATCAAGTATTTGTTGCCCAGTTCCAAGTTAGTCTTCAAATTCGCCGGATTCGACATTCAAGATTACCAGAGATTAATTCGTCACTGCAAGATTTGTGATTTTTAAATTATGTCATTCTACAGACGCTTAGTCTAGTCGCGTCCTTTTGGACTACTTTCTTATTCTGTACTCCTGCTAATTAATTGTGTTTTCCTTTTGTAGCTATGAAGCAGTCTTGGCATAGTCGAACCCACGTTTCCACCTCCTTGGCTACCTCTTATTTGCTACCGCATGTTGATGGACTCGGTTATGGGGGAAGATCTGGAGCCATCAGTTGGAACGAAACCGTAACAGATTCAGGCTTTCCCCACACTGACGCGGTCCGGTGAGGCACGAAATTGTCTGCAGCGGCACGAGAGCGACGAAGCTGCGGACGCATCAGAAGGCCCACGCCAAAACATTTGCCACCGTGGCACCGCAGCTGGACGATTTTGGCCCATCATAGCGAAATATCGCTGCTCAGTGCGGCGTGCTGACCATATGCCCCTCCATGTTCGCATCCAGGGAGGCCTGTGCTCCAACGATGATACTGCGGCCGGTGGGTACCTTTGGGTCTTCATGGCCTTTTCTGGCGACGTTTACTTTAGTTTAGTGGTAAACATGACGATTTTCGCAAAGAGCAGTCTCTTTTTTACACAGCGCGATTCGGTTAAGATGTTACAAACTTTCAAGGACGATGGAGAAGGGTAAATGGATCAATTTGAGGTAAGGGACCCTAGACCGGAAACGACCGATTCGAAGGGCATAGCGAAAATATACTCAATTTCCCTGCAACATTCAATCCAAGGTCCAAACTTATGATCTATGATGAAGTGATAAATCCCCCTGAATGCCCTCCAATGCCCTCATATAACTTTCTCTGTCGATGGACTAGTAACGGCGCAAGTAGATTGATGTCAGAGAGACCGAAAATCCTATGTCTACAGTACAGAAATAACGAATTCCAATTATCTGTGTAAGTTCCACGAGCTATTAAATATACAACAGTTGCCCAAAATGGCGTCACCAACGCCAATCCCGGCATGGCATCATCGCACAAAGTTCTGTCGTACCCATTCTAATATATCGGGTGTCGTCTGAACGGCGTCGCAGAGAACAAGAACGCTTGCCAAGAGATCCTCTTTAGTTTCGGAAGGCTTCTTGTATACAAGATATTTTACATGAGTCCACAAGAAGAAATGAAATGGAGTGAGATCAGGTGAATGTGCTGTCCTGGAAACAAAACCTCCTCTGCCTACCATGTTTTAGGGAATATCTGACCGAGGTGTTCACGGATCCTCAGTCTAAAGTTAGCTGTGGCTCCATACGTTGGGACCACATCCGTTGAAGAAGAATAAGCGGGATATGTTCCAGCAACCTGGGTAGTATCTCTGACAAACTACATGTGAACTGGTCCACTGTGAGAGGTACCAGAACAGTTTTAGGTTATAACTTTAGACTCAGTTGTTTCCGAACAAGGGTCAATTATCTCTAATTGATACATTTATCCTTCTCCATCATCCGAAAGCTTGTAACAACATCACGGAACCACCCTGTATATCATTCGTGGCAGCGCCTGATGGCTCGTCCTCTTTGTCCTAATGGACGGCAGAGGCAGTTTTCCGTGTCTGAGCGACAGTGGACTTTGTCCAGCCTAATCCGTCTACATGTGTTACAGTCGGGGCTTTCTGCGTTGGCTAGTGACTTTGGCGTGACGCGGGTGGTTTACAGTAGCTGTTGGAAATAAGCTTTTGGAGAGAGCTGGCAGCAAGCAACAGCTTCCAGAGTAGATCTAACAGCCACCAATAGTCACATAGTCACCAATAAAAGATCGAAATTTCTCTTCCTGAATCTGATGTAGTACACTCCTGGAAATTAAAATAAGAACACCGTGAATTCATTGTCCCAGGAAGGGGAAACTTTATTGACACATTCCTGGGGTCAGATACATCACATGATCACACTGACAGAACCACAGGCACATAGGCACAGGCAACAGAGCATGCACAATGTCGGCACTAGTACAGTGTATATCCACCTTTCGCAGCAATGCAGGCTACTATTCTCCCATGGAGACGATCGTAGAGATGCTGGATGTAGTCCTCTGGAACGGCTCGCCATGCCATTTCCACCTGGCGCCTCAGTTGGACCAGCGTTCGTGCTGGACGTGCAGATCGCGTGAGACGACGCTTCATCCAGTCCCAAACATGCTCAATGGGGGACAGATCCGGAGATCTTGCTGGCCAGGGTAGTTGACTTACACCTTCTAGAGCACGTTGGGTGCCACGGGATATATGCGGACGTGCATTGTCCTGTTGGAACAGCAAGTTCCCTTGCCGGTCTAGGAACGATAGAACGATGGGTTCGATGACGGTTTGGATGTACTGTGCACTATTCAGTGTCCCCTCGACGATCACCAGAGGTGTACGGCCAGTGCAGGAGATCGCTCCCCACACCATGATGCCGGGTGTTGGCCCTGTGTGCCTCGGTCGTATGCAGTCCTGATTGAGGCTCTCACCTGCACGGCGCCAAACACGCATACGACCATTATTGGCACCAAGGCAGAAGCGACTCTCATCGCTGAAGACGACACGTCTCCGTTCGTCCCTCCATTCACGCCTGTCGCGACACTACTGGAGGCGGGCTGCACGATGTTGGGGCGTGAGCGGAAGACGGCCTAACGGTGTGCGGGACCGTAGCCCAGCTTCATGGAGACGGTTGCGAATGGTCCTCGCCGATACCTCAGGAGCAACAGTGTCCCTAATTTGCTGGGAAGTGGCGGTGCGGTCCCCTACGGCACTGCGTAGGATCCCACGGTCTTGGCGTGCATCCGTGCGTCGCTGCGGTCCGGTCCCAGGTCGACGGGCACGTGCACCTTCCGCCGACCACTGGCGACAACATCGATGTACTGTGGAGATCTCACGCCCCACGTGTTGAGCAATTCGGCGGTACGTCCACCCGGCCTCCCGCATGCCCACTATACGCCCTCGCTCAAAGTCCGTCAACTGCACATACGGTTCACGTCCACGCTGTCGCGGCATGCTACCAGTGTTAAAGACTGCGATGGAGCTCCGTATGCCACGGCAAACTGGCTGACACTGACGGCGGCGGTGCACAAATGGTGCGCAGCTAGCGCCATTCGACGGCCAACACCGCGGTTCCTGTTGTGTCCGCTGTGCCGTGCGTGTGATCATTGCTTGTACAGCCCTCTCGCAGTGTCTGGAGCAAGTATGGTGGGTCTGACACACCGGTGTGATCATTGCTTGTACAGCCCTCTCGCAGTGTCCGGAGCAAGTATGGTGGGTCTGACACACCGGTGTCAATGTGTTCTTTTTTCCATTTCCAGGAGTGTATAAAAATTTTAATGTTAAAATTAGGGATGGTTTCGAGCTCGCAAAACGGAGGAGTCAGCTGCGTGAAGCACACGATTCGCAGGTTCTGTGGGAGAAAGCAGTGCTTTAAGTTTGTTGCGAATAGTAAGTCGGAAGGGAGTGATACTTAGCGATCGATAAAATTATTCTGTTGGTGCCACAAGCGTGATGAATTTCTAAATACGTTATCGTCCGTGACTGTGAAATGCCGATTAGCCATATGTTATAGGGGAGTCTTAACACATGTCTTAATACATGCGCACGAGACTGGCCAGAACAGATTTCGCACTAAGCGACTGAGCTTGCAGCTAGATGGAGGTGGCCTTGAATACAGGAGTCGGACTTGTGAGATTAAACTGTAGCCAACAAAGTACAATCGTTTCGATGGTAACTTTAAGAGTCGTGTTTTTGTGTGTTGTTTGACGTATTGACTTTAAAACTGTTGTGCTGTTTCGTGTGAGTGGAAACTGTTGATATGGGCCAGGCAGAGGAGGTGTATTGACGGCTAACAGTGTAGGTAGTTCGTTCCAGTGGTGTGGCCGTGGAATTTTGCTCTATGCAGTTGCAGTGTGTAAATCTCTGCTCGTTGTTAAACGTATATTTCTGCTTATTTTTAGATTACTTTTGCGGCTATCGAATTATCGTACTCAAGTATGAGAAGTCGGCGTAGAGAACACGCTTCGTTACCAAATTAAACCTGACCATGTGCCTAATACGAACACATGTCTCTTATAATTCTCGAATATGTCTCTCCACGACAGTTACTGATTCAAAAATACGGAACTATTTCAACCACAAGTCCCATAACTAATCCCGTGCTCCTTTCCTCGAATTAACTGAATGACCGAACCCTTTTCTTCTACGATAAGACTTTCGACAGTCAAAAAATCGCCAGTATTCTGCTAATAGTTTCTAATTTTTTGAAACTCTGCTCATAAATCATGTTGTAATTGGGAATTATACCACTAGCACTATTTGAGAATTACGAATCGTCAGTTCTAAAGATGAAAACTGAGGGTGAATAATTATTTTTTGTATTAATTTATTTATTACCAAGGGCTATAAGCAGTTAAAGGCATATTATGTAGACTCAGCTAACAGATCAGGTACTTTCTATTTTTATTGTATGCTAAGAATAAACTTTTGTTAAATTTTTAACTTATTACTGTTAACATAATTTCCTTCCTCTTTCATAACTTCATAGATACATTAGAGAAATTTTGAATATTTTAAAGTAAGGAAGACAGTGTATTTCTTTGCTACGTCGCTTCATAAAAATATTTCCAAACTAGGATTGGTCGCATTCTGTCTGGTAACTACAGCGAAAAACTACCGTATAGATCAGGCGGGAGCAGGTCTTGTGTATGCGTATCTTAAGCCATGACACACGTCAACAGGACCATGTAATGTAAATGTAAATCTAAACTAGTGTAGAATATGCTGTAACCAATCAGATGGACGGCTTCTTGGAAGGGAACTGCACTAGTCAGTTGAGTGACGACGTTCGGCACGTGGGAGACGTGGCCGGAGACGGGCAGGGGGACAGTGGTGGTGGAGATGCGAAACGGACGGTCGGTCTTTAGGTAGCTAGGACGTGAAACGACTTAGAAAATTTCGCTTTGTGTGGTGTCGCGGGACTTAGTCTCTGGGCGGTGAGCAGCCACGCGCCTGGTGTGAACTCTGACTTTTCGCGTAGATAACGAGGTGGAGTATTGGACTTGTATTTCGCGATGAGATTGTGAATGATCGAACTGTGTCAATAGATATGCGCTCGAGCATAACAGTAACTCTAAATGCGACCACTAGTAGTTTTCTTTCTGAACAAACATGATCCTAAGCAAATCGCATCTCTGTGGCCTTCATCATTTATGGGTGATTAATTTAGCTCCCGATATTATTATTACTGTTATTATATATTATTTTATGTTAACTTTGTGTGTTACATATAATTAATTTTGCAAAGTTGCCATCAGTCAGACAATTTAACCAAAGGGTAAAAGTGTTTAATTTAGGGCGTGTAATGCAGCGCATGCAGCTCAACCCCTAGATAAGTTTTAGCCAAGACTTTTCGACGAAGAGGAACCACATGCTAGAAAATGGAGTACTAAGTGGATAAATCGGAACATTTCCGACATATTCTTCATTATGAGTTGAATTGAGGGGTGACATCAGCAGTGGTAGCCAGAAACATTTGCGCCTTGGAAAGATCACAGCGAGAAAATGGTTTTCTCGTTTTAAGCAGGATCTTTTTAACATTAGTGATTCTCTGCTTTCAAGAAGACCTTAAAAGTTTGATAAAGATCGTTTAAACGCATTAATCCACGATTATCAACGTCACTCTACTCGAGAACTGACAAGTGTGATGAACTGTCACCGTTCCACCATTGTGTGATGTTTTCATGCTACGGGGAAGGTCCAAATATCGTGCGCATGGGTACTGCATGCTCTAAGCCAAAATCACAGAAATCAGCAGTTGCTCATTGTGCATCTCTTGTTGCTCGTCATTCACTGGCTCGTGAACAACACCGACCACCAGTGTCCTATATCACTGCTGGTGACGACAAAGGGTGGCTTTACGCTAAAATGAGGAAAGGAAAGGAATGGTTGATCCCCCAAAAATAGCAACTCTCAGTAAAAACATCTGCGCACATCCACAAAAGGTAATGTTATGCATGTGGAGCATCAGCGTCGGTGTGGCGTACTTTGAATTCCTTTCCCTAGGTGTAAAAATCACTGTTGGCGTTTAACGTCAGCATCTGAGACGTCTTGCAGGCGCAGTCCAGTAACGACGACGAGGAAGAGCAGCGTGAAGTGATGCTACTCCACGAGAAAGCCCTGCCGCATTCTGTTAGAATTACAAAAAACTCTGTACAGGAATTGGCATGGATAGTGATTCCGCACCCACCTTATTCGCCTGATCTTGGACTCTCAGATTTTCACCTTTCTCACTCTCAAACGGACAAACTTAAGAAACTTCCTTCCCGGATGAAAATGTGCTTCGAACATGACTCGACGAGTTCTTCGCCTCAAAGCCTCTTGATTTCTATCGTCGCAGAGTCGAAAAGATGCCCTAGTGTTGGCAGATTGCTGCAAATAGTGAAGGAGAATATGTTATTGGTAACTAATGTCTCTGTTATGTTTATCTGATGTGTCTATTGAACTTACTGAAATTATGCTTCAAACTAATATTATTTAATTAATGCAAGGTAGATTTGTTATTTCACAGCAGCTCACTTTACAATAAAAATCATGAAAATTAGTGCAATACTGGCAGTGTGTTCAGATAACCGTATTCTAGTACCGGAAACTGCAATGCTTTTTAAACACTATCCCAGTTGATTTGAGAAAGGAGGTAACAAGATTTCTGTTGACAGTATTGCTTCAGATTGAGAGTGTTGCTTTCAACAAAGGAAATCAACTGTATTACAGTGCCCTGTCGCGCACGTGCACGAAGCACAGCTTCAGAATTCGTTGTAGAATATATTTAATATTTCGTAGCATCTGTGGTCCAAAACAGCAAGAGTGAAAACATTATGTTTGAAATTAATCTTTAAGACACCGTAAATAGCATCTAGCATATCAAACAAATACTTTGAAACGGAGATAGCGATATGCACATAAAAGATAGCAGTAACATCGCAGTTTTTTCCATGTCATCAGTCTTCTGCCTGTTCTGATGCAATCCGCTACGAATCCCCCCCCCCCCTCCCTACCCCCAACCCCCTTGCCAACCTCTTCAAGTCAGAGTAGCACTTGCAATTTACGGCCTCAGTTATTTGATGGAAGTCTTCTAATCTCTGTTTTCCTTTAAAGTTTTTACCCTCTACAGTTAATTCTGTTACCATGGAGGTCATTCCGAAATGTCTTAATACTATGTCCTACTATCCTGTCCTTTCTTCTTGTCAGCGTTTCCCATATCTTCCTATCCTCGTCAATTCTCCGGAGAACCTCCTCATTCAACTTATTTTCAACATTCTCCTGTAGCACGACATCTGAAAAGCATCGCTTCTCTTCATTTCCATTTTTCCCATAGTCCATGTTTCAGTACCATACAATTCTGTGCTCTAAACGCACATTCTCGGAAATTTCTTCATCAAATTAAAGCCTACGTTTGCTACTAGTAGATTTCTCTTGGCCAGGAATGACTTGCTTAATCTGTGATGGAGTATTTTGCTACCCTGAAAGCAAAATTCCTTAACTTCATTCACTTCGTGACTACAAATCCTTATGTTAATTTTCTCGCTGTTCTTTTCTCTGATTCCTCTCATTACTTTCAACTTGCTTCGGTTTACTCTCAGTCCATATTCTGAAGTAATTTGACTGTTCATTCTATTCAGCAGATCCTGTAATTCTCCTTCACTTCCACTGAGGATAACAGTGTCATGATCAAATCGTATCAGTGATATACTTTCACGTTGAATTTCAATTCCGCTCTTGAATCAGCCTGTTGTTTCCTTCACTGCTTTTTCACTGCGTAGACTGAACAGCAGGAGCGAAAGAATACATTCCTGTCTTCATCTACATTTACATCCGTACTCCGCAAGCCACCTGACGGCGTGTGGCGGAGGGTACCCTGAGTACCTCTATCGGTTCCCCCTTCTATTCCAGTCTCGTACTGTACGTGGAAAGAAGGATTGTCGGTATGCTTCTGTGTGGGCTCTAATCTCTCTGATTTTATCCTCATGGTCTCTTCGCGAGATATACGTAGGAGGGAGCAATATACTGCTTGACTCTTCGGTGAAGGTATGTTCTCGAAACTTCAACAAAAGCCCGTACCGAGCTACTGAGCGTCTCTCCTGCAGAGTCTTCCACTGGAGTTTATCTATCATCTCCGTAACGCTTTCGCAATTACTAAATGATCCTGTAACGAAGCGCGCTGCTCTCCGTTGGATCTTCTCTATCTCTTCTATCAACCCTACCTGGTGCGGATCCCACACTGCTGAGCAGTATTCAAGCATTGGGCGAACAAGCGTACTGTAACCTACTTCCTTTGTTGTCGGATTGCATTTCCTTAGGATTCTTCCAATGAATCTCAGTCTGGCATCTGCTTTACCGACGATCAACTTTATATGATCATTCCATTTTAAATCACTCCTAATGCGTACTCCCAGATAATTTATGGAATTAACTGCTTCCAGTTGCTGACCTGCTATTTTGTAGCTAAATGATAAGGGACCTATCTTTCTATGTATTCGCATCACATTACACTTCGCTACATTGAGATTCAATTGCCATTCCGTGCACCATGCGTCAATTCGCTGCAGATCCTCCTGCATTTCAGTACAATTTTCCATTGTTGCAACCTCTCGATACACCACAGCATCATCTGCAAAAAGCCTCAGTGAACTTCCGATGTCATCCACCAGGTCATTTATGTATATTGTGAATAGCAACGGTCCTATGACACTCCCCTGCGGCACACCTGAAATCACTCTTACTTCGGAAGACTTCTCTCCATTGAGAATGACGTGCTGCGTTCTGTTATCTAGGAACTCCTCAATCCAATCACACAATTGATCTGATAGTCCGTATGCTCTTACTTTGTTCATTAAACGACTATGGGGAACTGTGTCAAACGCCTTGCGGAAGTCAAGAAACACGGCATCTACCTGTGAACCCGTGTCTAAGGCCCTCTGAGTCTCGTGGACGAATAGCGCGAGCTGGGTTTCACACGATCGTCTTTTTCGAAACCCATGCTGATTCCTACAGAGTAGATTTCTAGTCTCCAGAAAAGACATTATACTCGAACATACAACCTTTTAATCCGGGTACTACGTTCTTCGCCTTCCTCTCTCGGAGCTTGCACGTATTGTATATTACTCGTATTTCCCTACAGTTTACCATAATTTTTCTCAGAATTTTGAACATCTTGCACCGCTTTTATTGTCGAACGCTTTTTCAGGGTCGACAGATCCTATGAATGTGTTTTGAGTTTTCTTCATTCTTGCTTCCATCGTCATCCCAACCTTTGCCTTTTCTGAGGCAAAACTGATTGTCATCTAAGAGATCCTCAATTTTCTTTTCCATGCTTCTGTATATCTTCGTGTTAGTAACTTGGATGCCTGAGCTGTTAAGCTGATTGTGCAATAATTCTCGCAGTTGTTGGCTCTTGCAATCTTGGGAATTGTGTGGTAACGTTTCTCCGAACGTCCGATGGTACATCGCCTGTCTCACACCTACGTGGTTAATTGTTTTGTTGCCACCTCCCCCATTGATCTTAGTATCACATACACAAGGTATAATAGGGTAGTAAATGGCGGATCTGTCATTGAGAGGTGACTCGTTTGAAAAAGTTACCTCTATATCTACATTGATACTCTGCAAATCACGTTTAAGTGCCTGGCAGAGGGTTCCTCGAACCACTATTACAGTTTTCTGTTATTCCAATCTCTATATCGCGCTTAAAGAACGAACACCTATATCTTTCCGTATGAGCCCTGATTTCCTTTATTTTATCGTGGTGATCGTTTCTACCTGTGTAGGTCGGTGTCAACAAAATATTTTCGTATTCAGAGGAGAAAGTTGGTGATTGGAATTTCCTGAGAAGATTCCGTCGCAACGAAAAACACGTTTCCTCTAATGATGTCCAGACCATATCCAGTATCACTTCTGTGACGCTCTCTCCAATGTTTCGCGATAATACAAAACATGCTGTCCTTCTTTGAACTTTTTCGATGTTCTCCGTCAGTCCTATATGGTAAGGATCCCACACCGCGCAACAGTATTGTAAAAGAGGACGGACAAGCGAAGTGTAAGGCAGTCTCCTTAGTAGATCTATTACATTTTCTAAGTGTCCTACCAATAAAACGCAGTCTTTCGTTAGCCTTCACACAACATTTTCTGTGTGTTCCTTCCAATTTACGTTGTTCATAATTGTAATACCACGGTATTTAGTTGAATTTACGGCTTTTAGATTAGACTTATTTATCGTGTAACCAAAGTTTAAAGAATTCCTTATAGCACTTATGTGGATGAGCTCACACTTTTCGTTATTTAGGGTCAATTGCCAATTTTTGCACTATTCGGATATCTTTTCTAAATCGTTTTGCAATTAGTTTTGATCTTCTGATTACTTTATTAGTCGATAAACAACAGCGTCGTCTGCAAAAAACCGAAGACGTTTGCTCAGATTGTCTCCCAAATCGTTTATATAGATAAGGAACAGCAAAGGACCTATAACACCACCTGGGCGAACATCAGAAATCACATCTGTTTTACTCGATGCCTTTCCGTTAATTACTACGAACTGTGACCTCTCTGACAGAAAATCACCGATGTGATTGTGGTTGCATAACGGGAGTTAACAGACCTTGAACGTGGAATGATTGCTGTAGCTAGACGCATGGGACATTCCATTACGCAAATCGTTGGGGAATTCAATATTTCGAGATTCACAGTGTCAAGAGTGTACCGAGAATACCAAATTTCGGGCAATACCTCCTCCACGGGCAGCGCAGTGTCCGACAGACTTCACTTAACGACTGAGACTGGAGCGTTGGAATTGAGTTATCAGTGCTAACAGACAAGCAATACTTGGTGAAATAACGGCAGATATCAATGTGGGACGTACGACGAATGTATCGTTCGGACAGTGTGGTGAAACGACCGACGCGAGTGCCTTTGCCAACATCACGACTTCGCCTGCAACTCCCCTTGTCACAGAGTGATGTGCTTCGGTCAAGTGAGAGACTGTTTTTCTACTCTTAGGACAATGTTTCTTTGACTTACTGTATTGTATGTTCTGTGACTATGTAATAAAGTGTTGTTAGACTGCTAATAATGCTCTACTGTGATTCACGACATAAGAATTTGGTGCCGAAACCCGAGATAGACTTTGGCCGAGACCATTTCCACGATTGCCGTTGTAAACCCCGAATTGTGGACGCACGTCACGCGGAATTTTTTTTCTTTCTTTATTGTTATTTTAAAGGCTGTACAACAGGCAGGCTGTCAGCAACGTTCTACGCTGCTCTTCAGCCAGAGGATACACAATGAGGAAATACAGAAAGATTACATATACGTTACAGAACGGTGGGCACGAAAACAGTTGACACAGAAAGGCAAACACGGAGCGGTTCACACTTGACGATAGTCCACATTGAAAACTGGTGACACGACGCACAAACACGGAAGACGGCGATGGCACACGTGAACGATGGAGTGCGACGGTGAACACTGAACACTAAACACGACGGCACACACGAGACACTGATGGCTATGATCTCCGGCGCACGAAAGTCTACGTAGCGTGTGCGAGTCCGTGGACCTGCCAAGAGGGGAAGAGAAAGGAGAACAAAGACGTCAATGGCTGAGGACATGAGAGGAGGAGTAGAGGGACAGGGGAGGGGAATCCTGGGGGGGGGGGGGGAGTGAGGAGAAAGGGATGAGGGAGGGAGGATGCCCAAAGGAACAGAGACAGGAAGAGGGAAGGAGGATCAAAGTTGGTAGGAGGGGTATATGGAGGAAAGGAGGACATCATCAGGGAGGGGGAGCTGGCAAAAGCCAGCTTGGGAGAGGGTAAGGAGGGTAGAGAGATGGAGACCGGGTGGGACATGGGAATACAGGCGCGGCAGCGGGCGGGGGCGGGAGAGGATGGGCGAGACAAGCGGGTGAGGAGGATCGAGTTTTAGTGATGTGTACTGGATCCTTAGCCTCTCAAGGAAAAGGAGGAGGTGGGGGAATGGAATGAGATCATACAGGATCCGCGTGGGGGAGGGGAAACGGATGCGATAGGCGAGGCGGAGAGCATGGCGTTCAAGGATTTGGAGGGATTTGTAAAAGGTAGCGGGGGCAGAGATCCAGGATGGATGGGCGTAACAAAGGATAGGGCGGATGAGGGATTTATACGTGTGGAGTATGGTGAAGGGGTCCAGACCCCACGTACGACCGGAAAGGAGCTTGAGGAGATGGAGACGGGAGCATGCCTTGGCTTGGATTGTCCAGAGATGTGGGGTCCAGGAGAGTCGATGGTCGAGGGTGACGCCAAGGTGCTTGAGGGTGGGGGTGAGGGCGATAGAACGGCCACAGACGGTGAGATAGAAATCAAGGAGGCGGAAGGAAGGGGTGGTTTTGCCTACAATGATCGTCTGGGTTTTGGAGGGATTGACCTTGAGCAACCACTGGTTGCACCAAGCGGTGAACCGGTCAAGATGGTATTGGAGAAGGTGTTGGGAGCGCTGCAGGGTGGGGGCAAGGGCAAGGAAGGCGGTGTCATCGGCAAACTGGAGAAGGTGGACGAGGGGTGACGGCGTGTCCGCCGTATATAAAAGGTACAGAAGGGGAGATAGGACGGAACCTTGGAGCACACCGGCGGAGGGAAAAAAAGTGTAGGAATCTGTGTTATGGATGGTGACGTAGGAAGGACGGCGGGAGAGAAAGGAGCCGATCAGACGGACGTAATTAATGGGAAGGGCGAAGGTTTGGAGCTTGAAGAGGAGACTGGAATGCCATACGCGGTCATAACCACGTTCGAAGTCCAGGGAGAGGAAGATTGCAGAGCGACGGGAATTAAGCTGTTCAGAAAGGAGATGAGTGAGGTGAAGGAGAAGGTCATCGGAAGAGAAGGATGGCCGAAAGCCACACTGGGTGATGGGAAGGAGGCGGTGCTGGCGGAGATGCTGGTGGATGCGGCGGGTGAGGATAGATTCCAGGACCTTGCTGAAGACCGAGGTAAGGCTGATGGGACGGTAGGAGGAGACGGCGGATGGTGGTTTACCAGGTTTAAGGAACATCAGGATACGTGAGGTTTTCCACAGGTCGGGGTAGTAACCGGTGGACAAGACTACATTGTAAAGCCTGGCCAGGGTGGAGAGGAAGGAGACAGGAGCTTCACGAAGGTGACGGTAGGTGACACGATCATGACCAGGAGTGGTGTTGCGTTTGGTGCAGAGTGTAGCAATGAGATCCCGTGTAGTGATAAGGGCATTGAGATCTGTGTGTGCTATGTTGTCCAAGTACTGGAAACCAGGCGCTAGGGGAGGGACAGAGGTGTCAGTTCAATCGCGGACATCCAGGAAGAGGGAGTAATCGAACTGGGGATCGTCGAGGATGGAAAAGACATTGGAGAGGTAGGAGGCAAAGTGATTGGCCTTACTAAGGGTGTCAGGGAATGGGTGATCATCATGGAAGAGAGGATAGTAGGGGGAGGGTTTAGTTCCAGTAAGGCGACGGAAGGCTGACCAGAACTTGGACGAGTTGATAAGTGGGGTGGCATTCAAACGTGTGCATGTCTGTCGCCAGTCCCGGCGTTTCTTGGCCGCGAGCAAATTACGAATGTGTCGCTGGAGTTGCCGGTGGCGTCGGAGTGTGTCCGGGTCACGTGTGTGGAGGAAGGCACGGTAGAGACGACGGGATTCATGGAGGAGGAGAACGGCCTGTGGGAGTAAGGGAGGACGGTGGGGGTGGATAGCGACAGTAGGGATGTGGGCCTCCACGGCCTCAGACAAGGTCTGTTGGGGAAAGGAGGCTGGCATGGGCTACATCGTCAGGGTGGCGGTAGGTGAAGGGGTGGCTATCGACCTGGGTGGAGTGGGTATCCCGGTAGGCATTCCAGTTGGCACAGGAATAGTCATGGATATACTTTGGGGGAGGGTCATTACGAGGGTCGGGGCGGGGGTGACGACCGTCGGAAAAGGTGAGGAGGACAGGGAGATGGTCGCTACCAATAGGTTCCAGGACATCCACCGATATGCGGCCAAGGAGGTTAGGGGAGGAAAGGATAATATTGGGAGTGGAGTTGGATTCGGGACGGGTGTGCTGGGGGATCTGGATGAGGTCCTCTTGAAGGGAGGAGAGGAACCGATGCCACCGCCGTAACTGGGCGGCAGAACGACTATGGATGTTGAGGTCGGCGGCGATCACGTAGGAGGAGAAGGTACGGGCAATATGGGAGAGGAAGTCAAAGGGAATAGGGATGTTAGGGTGGACGTAGATGGTGGCGCAGGTGACGGTAAGGCCAGGGAAGAAGAGACTAAGGATCAGGTGTTCGGTGTGGTCAGGAAGGAGAGGTTGGAGCCGTACTGGGATCTGGCGTTGGTGACCAATGGCAACTCCGCCACGCGCAATCGGGAGGGGATTGTCGGAGTGGTGAAGGAGGTAGGGCGACGTGTGGATGGTGTGGTGGGGTTGGAGGAAAGTTTCATTGAGGAGGAAGGCATCCACGCGGTGGGTGGCAAGGGTGTGCAGGAAGAGGTTCTTGTTGGCGGGAAGGGAGCGGATGTTGTTGAAAAGATTACGGTGCTGTCGCGCCATGGCAGGGATTTAGACAAGGGTGTCAAGATGGGAGAAGGTGAAATGGGCCTGGTTGTTGGAGTAGGTGGCATACATTTTCAAGTGGAAAATGGAACGGGCGGCGAGGGAGACCTGTTGAAGGGTGTGAGGGTGCTGGAAAGGGTGGACGTTTTGTAAGACAATGGTGAGGAACGTGATGATGGCCTCAGTGGTGGGGTGGGGGGGGGGACGAAGGGAATTGCCAGGAGGGGTGGGAGCGTCCAGAGGACGGACAGGTACAGTGAGTTCAGGAGTGGTCGGAGGGGGTCGGGCTTTACACGTTTCGGAGTAGGTGGGATGGGGGAGATTGCAGGTATTGCAGGAGGGAAGGGATTGTAAGTTAGGGCACTGCCGGAGGAAGTGCGTTTGTTTACAATGTGGGCAGGTGGGTGCCTCGCGGCACTCAGCTGTTGGGTGTGCGTTATAGCGCAGACACTTCTGGAAGCGCAGGGATTGAGGAGGAGAACAAGAGGGGTCGACCTTATAGCGCTGGTGGAAGATGAGGGCACCCTCCTTCAATAGACGGTCAATGGAGGGGGCGTCCTCAGAGAAAACCCGCATAAGGTGGGTGGGGCCAGACGAGTTGAAAATGCGGCGGACCGCCCGCACCTCCAGTGTGGGATGCGCCTTGAGCTTCGCCAACACCTCCTCCTCCGTGATCGTTGGACTGAGCCGAGTGGTCACAGCGGTGAGGGTTGGCGGGCGCCGCAGAGGTTGGGGTTGCCGGTTGGGGGATGGAGAAGGAGCAGGGGTGAGGGAAGCATTGGGGCCAAAACGGGTGATGGGGAGGCGGGAGAGGATGTCAGTATGGAGGGTAGGGCTGGGGGAGGAGATGAGAACGTAATCCCGTCTGGGAGTGAGGAGAGAGACGGGGGCACCAGGGACGTGTTGACAGAGGAGGAGGGAGAGATTCCGGGCCTCGAGAAGGGAAGGATCCGATCGGGAGAGGAGGTATTTGTATAAAGAAGGGGGGGAGGGGGGGAGGAGGAGGAAGCGGAGGGAGCAGGGGCAGGTGGGGCGACATCCATGGCATCCTGGGAGGGGGAAGGAGGACGGGGTGGGGCCTTTTTTGGAGCAGAGGAGGTGGCGGTGCCACTAGGGCGTTTAATGGCGGCAGAAGGGTGGGTGGTGTCATGAGGGACAGGAGCTATAGGGAGGTGGCGGGAACGGGCAGGTCCCGGCGTGGACGCAGCAGACGGCGCCGGAGATGGTGACGGTGATGGCGACGGCGGTGGCGGTGACGGCGAAGGCGATGGGGAGAGTTGGGCGTGGGCAGTGGCCCAACGGGCCACCACCCTAGCTGGAGCCGCAGTAACAGGCTGGGGGAGTGGGGGGAAAGGATCAGAGGGAGAGGAGTGAGAGGAAGAAGCTGGAGAGGGGGCGACAAAGAGCGAAGGCGAAGGTAGAGTGAGAAGAGGAGGGATGGAAGGAGGGGGCTGTGACTGGGCACACCATGTAATGGTGGTGGTGGTGGCAGAGGGGGACGTGGCTGTGGTAGTAGTGGTCGTAGTGGTGGTGGGAGCTGACATGATGACAAGGATATAGAAAAGTACACAGGACAAAATGGAAAGGAGAAGAAGAAGAAGAAGAAGAAGAAAACTGGGGACAGACGAAGACGAAGACGGACGAAGACGAAGACGGACGAAGATGAAGACGGAAGACGACCACAGTCCCACGCTGCTGGCGCGGAAGCTGAAGCTGACGCCGACCGGCAGGAATGCCGCAGCTGGCGCCGCTGCCGCGGACAAGGCCGGGGCTGCTGCTGCTGCTGGAGGTCGGGCTGGCTGGCTGGCTAACTGGCTGGCTGGCCGGACCGCTGCTGCCGGAGGGGTGGCTGGCTGCTACAGGCTGGACCGCGACGCTGGTCGGGACTGCTGCTACTGCTGCTGCTGCTGCTGCTGGCTGGCTGGCTGGCTCGCACCTGAAGCCGTAGCGTTGCGATTAGTGCAGGGACTGCACTATCGAAGGGCGGTAACCTTATGGAATACCGCCGGAGAATGTCAAGCGGCAATACTGCGAGGGGTCTTACTGCAGCGATTTGTCACACCACGCAACGAGCTCTTCGACGACAACCGGCTGCATACACAGCTAAGTTCAATTAAAATATCACTCAACAAGTTTTGTAGTGCCATTTGTAAAGGCAACTGATTACATTATTGCCGCTGTGTACTGCTATTGTAGCTGTTCGATTAGCGCTTTAACGAATTGTCAGATCCTACGCTACGCCTATAGATTGTTTATGACTAGTGCTGCCATCTAGTGACCATCAATTGAACTACTTCGACTAGCGATCCAAAGATAACGCCTTACGAGGACCAGCTGATCACTAGCCGACACTGCTTTAAACTTTGGAGTAATCGGACGGAATGGACATGCCAGACCACAAACCAAAAACACAATTACACTCTCGAAAGAGAAAACGTATGAGAGAAAGAGCAAACATTACGCGACTCGTAGCGGAAGTTGCAAGATTGTCAGACACATCTGAAATCGCGGATTATAAATATTACAATGACAGATTGGGAAGCGTTCTGGACCGCCTCGTTAAATTATATGAGGATATTCACGAGTTGTTAGACGATGACGAATACGTAGAAGATGTTCTTAAATGCGAAGATTATATAGACACTGCGAAACTCAATTTCTCGATCGTCTCACGAAATAGAGAAACAGCTTGTGAAATCGGTAGCAGACATAAAGCCGTTACAATCTGTAACAATGAGTGTTCCCACAGCTTCAGTAAAACTTCCGCCGATCAAGCTTGAGCCTTTTTCAGGCGATCTCGAGACATGGGCACGGTCCTGGGAGCAGTTTGAGCAGTCGGTTGACAACGATCCGACAGGGTCATTCTATATCAAGTCACCCAGGCCTTTACACCAACCATGTCAGATTTTAACGAAACTTCTTTTATCATCCTGAAAGCACTTGAAAATTTTTATTGCTCTATCTCTTATACTTTTTTAAATTAATTTTTAAAGTTTTTAGATTTGGCGTTGTTTCAGCAGTCGGAAATTCTAACTTAAACGTGTCCTCACAACTAAAAAAAATGTGTATATTAAAGAATATTCAAGATATCAGTATGAAATTTTGGAATAAGTTTGTGTATTATATCTAAATGTTAAAACGTTACCATAAAGATATATTACAATCATCCAAATGAAAAAAATTTACAATTTTTAATTTTAGCAAACGGATGTTTAGTTTTACAAAAACTGCAATATCTAGAATCTCAGACCTGATAGAAAGCTCAAATTTGTTTTAAAATACTCTTAATTGTATAGGCTATTAGATAAAAGAAAAATTATGTTGGCTTTTTAACTTGTTTAGTATTTATCTAATTTTTAAAATAATATTAATTATATTTTAAAAATAAAAATTACCAATTGACTTAGACACCGAAAATAAGTTTTAGAGTTCTTGGAGTAACAATGTACACTTGGATTTTGTTTTGTTACTCCTGTGTTTTGAAGTAAAAAATTATTACAATGTTAAATAGTGCTTGGATAGTATTTTATTAAGTTTATTCGAACTTTCAGTAAGTACTGTTACTTAGTTTACAGAGATTCTTTTCCAATATCCTATAAAATTAACCAGAATATTAATCAGACCAAAAGTGAAATCAGCATGTCAGATATTCAAACCTGTAACGTAGGGTTAAATAAAAAATCTGACTGTTTCCAATCAACCTACATACCTTCGAAAAAGTTACAACCGGTATGTGACTGGGGTGAGGAAGAAAAAGATTTGATCAAATTGTTTTTGAAAAGTATCAAACAACATGTCTAGACCCACCAAAAAAAAAAAACAACACAAAAAGGCCATTGAAAAATCGTTGAGAAGTGTAGGCTTGGAGCTTTCTAAACAATTACTGACAAAAAATATTAGCATAAAACCTGGACAAAAGCTTTACTCAACATGCCGTAACTTTTGTGAGGAAAAATTAAGAGTTGAAGTCAATGAAAGTGAAACAGATGATGAAGTCATGGTTGAATTAGAATCATTGGAATCCAGAAATGAGTCCCTCTTGATCATTTAGGTTTAACACCAATAAAGCTTCATGGCTTGTCAGAACAAAGTAAAGGGTCTTATTTTAAAAGAAAGGTTAAAAGTATTGAAATGACTGCAAAAAAGGCGGTTTCAAAAGCATTAAAATATGATGCACCAAGTTCTGATGAAGTTCTGACGAAGAAGATACAAGTGTGGTTGAGAAAGTAAAGGATTTTGATGTAATGATTTCTCTTATGAAAAAGAAGATTTCATCTGTTGGGAGGAATAGAAAAATTCAGATTCTGACCTTGGTTCCAGATTCTTGGAGTCGAAATAAAGTGATGAAAGAATTTAATGTAACTTAGTACATGGTACGACAAACTAGAAAGCTAAAATATGAAAAGGGTATTTTGGAAACTCCTGGTCCAAAAAAAGGTAAAACTCTTTCTGAAAATACAGTAAGACTTGTAACAGATTTTTATGACAAGGATGAAAGTTCCAGAGTGCTGCTTGGAACAAAAGACAAAGTAAGTATTCAAAAAGGTGTGTACATGCAAAAAAGACTCATTTTGTGTAACTTGAGAGAACTCAATTATTCTTTCAAATGGGAGAATCCCGAGGTAGAAGTAGGATTTTCAAAATTTTGTTTCTTGAGCCCTAAATGGTGTATCCTTGCTGGTGCTGCATGCACACACACACTGTATGTGTATGCAGCATCCACCAGAATGTTAAACTATTACTGGATGGTGTGAAAATTGAAGAATCTTATAAAGACCTAATTATGATACTTGTGTGCAACACGGAAAACCAAAACTGCATGCTACATCATTGCAACAGCTGTCCTGCAAATACTGCACTAACTGAGTACTTAACTGAAAAAACTAAGTGTAGATCATGATTTAGAAGAAGAAATTGTAATCAGTCAGTGGATTAGCACAGACAGGGCAGAAATGATCAAACAGTCTATCAGTGTTGAAGACTACATTTCTTTATTGGTTAGGTCATTGGAAAAGCTCACCCCGCACTCGTTTATAGCAAAATCCCAATCAGCAGCCTTTAAAAGATTGAAAGAAGACCCACCACCCAAAGCAGCAATTATTGTGATGGATTCCAGTGAAAATTATTCCTTTGTTATACAAAATGAGATCCAAAGTTACCATTGCAATAGAGGTGGTTGTACTCTACACCCAGTTGGAGTTTTTCTAAGAAGTGAGGAAAACAATATTTTTGTTTCCAACCACAGTTTTATTAGTGATGACCAAGAACATGACATTATCAAGAGCAATGTTTGTTTGTACGAGGGATTCATTTCTGGATTCCAATGATTCTAATTCAACTATGACTTCATCATCTGTTTCACTTTCATTGACTTCAACTATTAATTTTTCCTCACAAAAGTTACGGCATGTTGAGTAAAGCTATTGTCCAGGTTTTATGCTAATATTTTTTGTCAGTAATTGTTTAGAAAGCTCCAAGCCTACACTTCTCAACGATTTTTCGATGGGCTTTTTGTGTTTTTTAGTGGATCTACACATGTTGTTAGATACTTTTCAAAAATATTTTGATCAAATCTTTTTCTTCCTCACCCAATTCACATACCGGTTGTAACTTTTTCAAATTCAGCTCATACTGAAAGCTCATTCGTATCACAACATGGACTCTCCGCTTCCTACACAACATTCGTCAGGAGAATAAATCTTCAGGAGAACTTACTGCCACCGAATTATCAGCTGCCAAAATGTATTGGATTCGAGTGGGCCAGAGAGATTCCTTCACCAGCGAATTACATGCACTTCAGAATAACTTACCACTGCCAAAAGAGTCAAAAATCGCATGATACAATCCTTTCATAGAAGATGGACTGATACGTCTAGAAGGTCGACTGCAGTGCACTAGCCCAAACAGGGAACAAAAACATCCTGTACTCCTTGACGGTTCCCACCACTTCACACACTGGTTATTCGAGAGACACATATCCGCCTTCATCACTTTGGTGTTCGTTCTGTACTATCCAAACTGCGAACCGAATTTTGGATCGTTAGAGCTCGTCAGGCCATCAAATGAATCCTACACTCATGCCTCCCATGCAAGATCTTGAAGAATCCACGAGGGCATCAGATCGAAGCACCTCTGCCACCTGAACGAGTTTCGCCTGCCAAACCATTTGCAGTGACCGGAATAGACTTTGCTGGCCCACTATTCATCAAAGTCGGGAAGGAAACGCACAAGTCATATATCACTCTTCTCACATGTGCTACCACACGAGCTGTACATCTCGAACTCTGTACAGACTAGTCAACGGACAAGTTTCTTATGGCACTTCAGCGATTCGCCGGAAGACGCGGACTACCCCACACGACATATACCGATAACGCGAAAATATTCCACGCCACGAATATGGAACTTTGGAAGGCATTAACCACCACAAAAACTTATAAGTTCCTCGCCCACCACGGTATTACTTGGAAATTTATTGTCTCCCGGGCGGCTTGGTGGGGAGGATGGTGGGAAAGAATGGTGGGCACTATAAAGCGTTGCCTGCGGAAGGTATTGGGACTCACAAAGCTCACTGAGGAACAACTGAACACCACCTTGACCAGTATTGAAGCCGCGGTGAACTCCAGGCCCATCACACCAGGAGATGATTGTGATGCACTCACACCTTCCCATTTTCTGACGGGAGAAAAACTTACGACTATTCCGACGGGACCAGAGCCTTCAGCGAACACGAATTTAACAAAGGAATTCCGACTGAGACAGCAACTCTGTGACAGTTTTTGGAACCGTTGGGTTGAAGAATGCCTATTGGAGGTCAGGAACTACCATGAAGTTAAACGCCCATCGGGACGAGTCATCCCCTTTCGCCCTGGCGACATCGTGCTGATCCAAGAGGACCTTCCTCTGCGACATATGTGGAAGAAGTCCAGGATAGAAAAGGTACTGCCAGGAAGAGACGGCAGGGTAAGGACGATAATACTCTGGACACCAGAAGGTCACATTGTTAGTCGTCCTGTGCAGCTGGTCGTACCTTTGGAGATCGACCAGGGTGGGGAGGATGTCACAGAGTGATGTACTTCTGGCAAGTGAGAGACTGTTTGTTTACTCTTAGGACAATTTATCTTTGACTTGTTGTATTGTATGTTCTGTGACTATGTAATAAAGTGTTGTTAGACTGCTAATTGCTGCTCTACTGTGATTCACGACACCCCTCCTGAACTCGTGATTATACCAGTTGGACCTGAGGACTGGAAAACCGCAGCCTGGTCATATGGGTTCGAGTTTCAGTTGGTAAGAGGTTCGAGTGTGACGCAAACCCCCGAAGCCATGGACCCGAATTATCAAGAAGGCACTGTGCAAGCTGATGTGTTTACTTCGATTCGGCCGGGTCCTCTGGTCCAATGTAACCGATCACTGACGGAAATGGTTATGTTTGACTACTTGGAGACCATTTGCAGCCAATCATGAACTTCACGTTCCCAAACAACGGGGAATTTTTATGGATGGCAATGCGGCATGTCACTGTCTCACAATTATTCGCGTTTGGTTTGGAAAACATTCTATACAGTTCGAGCTAATGGTCTGGTTACAAAGATCACTCGACTTGAATCCCATCGAGGATTCAGTTCGTGCACAAAATCCTGCACCGTCAACACTTTCGCATTTCTGGGAGGCTATAGAGGCAGCATGGCTCAATATTTCTGCAGGCGACTTCCAACGACTTGTTGACTCCATGCCACGCCGAGTTGCTGGAGAAGGCTGGGCAAAAGAAGGTGTGATACGATGTTAGTAGGTATGTCACGACTTTTGTCACATCAGTGTATCTGTAAGATGTAATCGCCATATATCAAATATCGAAGTATCACTTCTAGTTTTACTTGAGCTATAATTGAACCTTTAATGTGAATACCAGATTTTTTAATATAGCTCGAGTCACACGCATACATGTATTCGAAATTAGCTTTCGTTATCCGAAAGTATTTCACGTATGGATGATAGACTTCATGTACATGAGATGGTTTGTAGTGAACTTGAAAAGGAAGATTACAAACACTTCTTTTTCTGAATTTATTTGAAGTTGGGGAAACCTACATCAATTAACCTTCAATGAGCGTCATTCAGCTGAAGTGTGAAAGACAAATATAAAGCTTAGAACAGGACACGCTGAACACCTACAGCACCGGAGAGTGGAGACACGTACATCGCAGCAACAGAACTATCATCATACTGATAACAGTTTGTAGACAGCTAATGCCCACTCATCACATCCCAAAACAGATCCATTGTAGCAACTTTATGAATAATGTGTGCTACCCTTCTCGCTCGAACTAACAATTTTTAGAGATTATCGTTTACACCTATAACTTCCGATAACGATTTTGCCTACTTGTGGTTTCCAGTACACCAGCGACTTCAGTCCATAGGTCCCAAGCTACTTCCTAATTAATACAGTTTTCATCCTTAGGATGCCATAGACTCCTCTGACTAACTTATCAAATCCTCAGAGTCCACGTTCCCTCACGTGCCAGCCAGTATCACAGAAGAAAGCAAACTGATTTGAATTTCACCGATTGTCGTCCAAAATATGCACGTTCAGCCGGTGAGGTAAGCTATATAGTGACCGCGCACATAGTGGTGTACTCATTTGAAAAGATCTGCTTTCTTGGGCCGACGTCGGTTGTGGGTGGAATCCATAAATATCGATACCACGCCCTACAGGCGCGTTGCTTATCCACGTGGCCTGCACGTTGTTGAAGTGTGCGAGGAAGTGGGTGAATATGCTTCCCAAACGTTGGCGAAAACTGTCGAAGGTGACCGATGGTATCTCGCCTGTTGTTGTCGCGTGAGCGCTTGTCGACACTCATGCGTTTAAGTCACGTGCTTGTCTACCATCACGCGGATGTCACGCGCTTGCATTCTCTTGCACATTGGCTTCAAATCTGCGGTGTGCGCATGAACGATGTGCTACGCGTACTATTTCCTTTTTCTTTCCGGTCAGTGAATTTAACATTAACGACTGTAACGTCTCATATTAGTTCATTTGCTCGATTTAGTCACGTTATGCGTGATCAACTGTAGAACGTTGCTGCAGGAGAACTATTCTCTGAGGAGGACTCCAGAAAGAAGACGACGGAAGAGTTAAAGAAACAAAATGCCCTGATAAAAATATTATCAGGTGATTGGGTGGTGCAGTCCAAAACAGGAAGATACAAAACGAGCCCAGGCTGGGAAAACTTGGGAGAGACAATCGAAAGGAGTACAAACAGGTACACAGGTTTTGTACAATGTTTTTCATATTCCAACATAATTTTTTTTAAAAAAGGCGTGAGTTCCTCATGGTTGTCCTAACACAAGTGTGTCAGTGCAAACATGAATACGGACAGACGTGCAACGAAAGTTACTTCCGAAATAAACTAAGATTTCGGGATGCTTGAGTTAATATGAGTGGAGGTGACATTTGCCCGTTCACCGCATTCGTAGGTCCATATTTTACTAATGTAGTGGAAGTATGCATTGAGATGGGAACGTAGCACAGGTGTATCAGTATATCCAAGTTACTGTGAGCTTCTGCAACAATTTTGCGTGCAGTTCCATCGCGTGCAAGTGGTGCTAAAGACGAGGTACCGCCAGAGGTTTTGAAAGCTTTGCAGTATGAGCGGGTCGCGGCTGCTACCGACTTTTGGACTGAGAATTTCACAAAGAAATCGTTATTTAACTTAACTATCCATTATATAGACTGGAACTGTTGTCTTGTCAATAGGATTCTATTCACCAGAAAATTCTCTCATGGATCTGATACAGCAAAAATATTAAAAAGGAAATATTACAGGAAAGTTAGAAAAATAGGGCTAACATCTGAAATTTTGATAACTGTAACATTTGTGAGCGACGGTGGTGCCAAGATCGTAAAAGCATTGTCCCTTGTGAAAGTAGAGCGACTGGTATTTTTCTACTTATTTCCTTAATGTTGTTCTGAAGCCACATTTACTCTGAAACCGGCATATATAAACCTTTACGGTGAAGCTGGGCAGAAGATTGTAGTTTTGGATCGCCTTGCTGTTGCTTTTGCAAGATATTCCGACAGTTGCTTAGAACAATCATTCACAGAAGTTACATAAAAAACGACAAGAGTATTCAGGCCTTCAGTAGTTGAACTGTAGAGTGTGAATCGTAATTTTGAACAAGTAAGTCACAGTGTCGTAGTAATATATCCCCATGTGTTTTTTCGACAGTATTATGAAAGTGTGTCGCATATTTCGGAGATACGATAAGTATTAAGGTAGCGTGAACAGAAGAAAGTGGTAGAAGAGCTTCAGGAACACGTCAATGAAGAATTAATAGATTTCATGCAACCAACTGAAACTGCAGCAAGAGCGTGTGGAAACGCTCAGGAATGCTTTTATTTGAACAGGTGTCTGCACACTGAAGATAAAATTCAAGAATCTTCATTTTTGAAAGTAATAAAGGCACATGTCAGAGAAGAGCTGGCAGGTTTAAATTGTTTGCAGCATAACCATAAATGTAAACAGTTCGTTAAATTTTTCAAACATATTGGAGTGGGGGTCCAACTTGAAATTACCTTAACATAGAACACAGAAACGCGTTGGAATTCGAAATTGCTTACGTTGTTTTCATTTACACACAACTTAAAACAGGTACGTTCCCTGACGTACAACGCATCGCTGGATTCAGCACTTCAGATGGGTCAGATGGCACTGAGCACTATGGGACTTAACATCTGAGGTCATGAGTCTCCTAGACTTAGAACCACTTAAACCTAACGACATCACATACATCCATGCCCGAGGTGGGATTCGAACCAGCAGCGCGGTTCCGGACTGAGGCGCTAGGGCCGCCCGGCCACAAAAGCCGGCGATTCAGCACTGTTAATTACTGTTTTTACTTGTACTAATTTCTTATATTTTTGCAAATAAATCGATTTTGGAGACTCGTTCCAAGCACAATTTAATTCTGTCTTCGTGGGAGCAGCAAATTGACCTTGAATTAGTGTGTTTTTGATTGTTTTCAAGGAAAAAACAGACAAAGTGGAAGCTGAACGAGCACCGACAGTACATTTTGCTGTCATTCTCTAGGCTTCTGAAACATTGCGAACCCAAGGACAGCGAAAGTGCGGCAATGATAAGTCTCAAACGTGAATCGCGAGCTCTGTCGAGTGAGAAGTATGTACCACATACATTGCAAAAAATAGCTGTGTTGCGGTCACGTGATGACGGCTATGAGAATGGCGTGACAGCGACGAAGAAGAGGAAGAAATTGAAGCCTAACTCATAGACAGTCCAGGAGATGACCAAGATTTGCTTAAATGATGGCAATCTAAGGTACATTTTTGGTTTCTGGTAGAACCAGGAAATTATTCAGAGAAATATGATTCACTTTCGGCAATGATTTATTTTTACAGATACATCGTTACCCTAAACCGGTGAACTTGGCCCAAAATTTTGGGAATACCAGTTAACAGCACTTCATCTGAACGAGTGTTCAGCACAAGTGAACAATTACTTTCGGCAAGGAGGTCAAATATGTTTCCAACAAATGTCGACAACATCCTGTTTCTGATCAGTTTCCTGAAAAATTTCCAACAGAGGAGGAATTAGACACAACTTATTTTAGCTGTAGGAGGCTACCATGTAGCTATATTGAAGTTTTTTGTTCAGTTTAAATAAATTCTGTCCAAAATTTACAGTTCCACAGCTAAATCAATGCTCGTCAATAACATTCAGTATTCGATTATCAATTTAATTTTCGTTATACGTGATTGTACTCAATCGTTGTGGTAATACAGGGTTAATCTCAGGGATACTGTCTACATTTTCTGCGTACAAAACATGGTACCTCACAGTTAAATCTACATTCTTATCTTCCGTAAAAGTGATATAGCTCCCTAGGCGGACGAGCTGTTGAACTCGTTTAAAAATATCATCTTTACTTACAATTCTGTTCTGTACTAGGTATTTCCAACGGATGCCATTGCTTTAGTTTTGTACTAGTACATACAGCATTATGTGATGTTCCTCTGCCAACAATTCGCCGTTCAAACCATTGACGATTCCAGAATCTTCTTCGCGATTTTCTCCGCTCTTCTTCGACATTCGCTAACAGTTAACACAGCTATTTTACGCGCGTCCATTTTCGTAAAGCAAGTGTCTTGTTTGCGATCCAAACAGAGTTGACGACGGCTGCTGAAGACGCTGAGAATGAAGATGGTTCAAATGGCTCTAAGCACTATGAGACTTAACGTCTGAGGTCATCAGTCCCCTAGACTTAGAACTACTTAAATCTAACTAACCTAAGGACATCACACACATCCATGCAAGAGGCAGGATTCGAAACTGCGACCGTAGCAGCAGCGCGGTTCCGGACTGAAGCACCTAGAACCGCTTGGCCACAACGGCCGGCTCACTGAGAGCGCAAATCAGGTTAACCAGCTCTTCGCTTGTGCTGACGGCGCTGTCTTTTGTGAGGTTGGATGTCCCACCCACGTTCACATAAAAGGTAGCTGTCTTGTCGGAGGACAGTTTTAACACAAATGAATAAGGGTGTCTGTAGTAGTGAGAGCCTCCGTCAGGTGCATAATGTATCGGGATCAAAACAAAAATGCTACACTATGAGCTAGCATTATATTAAGCTTTTTGCACAGATGAACAAATCTACATCTTCCTTGATATATACAACACATTCCTTGTGCACAAATACACAACAAATTTCACACACTCTCATGCCATCTTCACAACTAGTAAGACAGTGGAAGCTCTAGTTCCTTTTGGACGACATGTTTGTGAAAGACGCCATCTTCTTAACCTACTTCAACGTCTTCAACTTCTTTTTCGCATGGGATCTGTCAGTTGATAAAGGTCTTTGTTCATTATCACAAACATACAGTTTATGGCAGCTTCCAAAATCCGAGCAGTGTTCCTTACCTTGATGATGTAAGCCTAAGTTCTCTGAAAGAAGTTTTATTGGATGAATTATCTTCTGGTTAGGAGGTACCCCAATCATTAGAATTATCTGACTAATCTGAGACCCAAAATATTTTCTCAAAAAGCAATTGCTGTTGCTAACTGTGGCTATTATGACCAGGTGTAACCATATTATCAATGCACTTGACTTCTCAGAAACTCTTCAAGATAAATGTATTTCCTAAAATATATTAAATTTAAAATCCTAATTTTACATTAAAAAAGTTGGTGCTTACCGATAATAAATAACAAGCGAGTTTCACAAACGAGACAAGCGCCACAAAATGGTTACTGGTTGCTGTTTTCTGTGCTTGTCCGGTAGAGTAGAGCAATACTGAGATACCTCTACAGCGGGGCTTCTCAAACTGTCTTACGCGGACTAAGTACTCGGCAAAAAAGTATTAATACGAGCGCTATTGGGATAGTTGAGTTCCGGTCGATAGCGAAATGGAAACCACTGTGAAAATTAAAAATGTCTTATTTGCAACTGTTAGCTGCACCTTCCAACTACTTCTCTACATAGTGACCGCTGCGACTTAAGACATATGCCGCAGTGTTGTACCAACTTCCCAATATGCTAGTGAAAGAAGGCAGCCGACTATGCTTTCCGCAAGTTCTCTACTCTCGTCTACAGCTCGTCGTCTGTGCCAAAGCGTTGTCTTCGTATCCAGCGGTTCGTGTGAGCAGATATGAAATTCAGGGGAAGCCAAATATAGGCTCTATTGTGGGTGATCAAACATTTCCATTCGAAAACGCTGCAGGAGCATCTTCATTGTCCCTGCAGAGAGGAGCCTTGAACTGTTGTGAACAAGGAAATGCATGACAGTTTTGTTATGTGGGCTGCATCACATCACATCACATCACATCAGGCGGTCTACTGCCTATCGTATCTTTAGAACAGTTGTTAAGCGAATGCCACCGTCAGTGCACAGTATTACTCTTCGTTTTTGGAGCATAGTCTGCGACCAGCTTTGCGAAAGTGCAAGCTGTGGCTGCTCTGTTCGGTCGACGTCCTCGCCGACCTCAACATCCATAGTCGTTCCGCCGCCCAGTTACGACGGTGGCATCGGTTACTCTCCTCCCTTCAAGGCGACCTCATCCCCATCCCCCAGCACACCCATCCCGAATCCAACTCCATTCCCGATGTTATCCTTTCCTCCCCTAACCTCCTTGGCCACATAACGGTGGATGTCCTGGAGCCTATTGGTAGCGACCCTCTCCCTGTCCTCCTCACCGTCTCCGACGGTCGTCACCCCCGCCCCGACCCTCGTAATGACCCTCCCCCAAAGTACATCCATGACTATTCCCGTGCCAACTGGAATCCCTACCAGGATACACTCTCCACCCAGGTCGATAGCCACCCCTTCACCTACCACCTCCCTGATGATGTAACCCATGCCGCCTCCTTTCTCTAGCAGACCTTGTCTGAGGCCGTGGAGGCCCATGTCCCTACTGTCGCCATCCACCCCCACCGTCCTACCCTACCCCCACAGGCCGTCCTCCTCCTCCGTGAATCCCGTCGTCTCTACCGTGCCTTCCTCCGCACGTGTGACCCAGACACACTACGACGCCACTGGCAACTCAAGCGACACATTCGTAATTTGCTCGCGGCCAAGAAACGCCGGGACTGGCGACAGACATGCACCCATTTAAATGCTACCCTACCCATTAACTCGTCCAAGTTCTGGTCAGACTTCTGTCGCCTTACCGGAACTAAACCCTCCCCCTACTATCCTCTTCTCCATGATGATCAGCCGTTCCCTGACACCCTTAGTAAGGCCAATCACTTTGCCTCCTACGTCTCCGATGTATTTTCTATCCCCGACGATCCCCAGTTCGATTACTCCCTCTTCCCGGATGTCCACGATCGAACTGACACCTCTGTCCCTCCCCTCGCACCTGGTTTCCAGTACTTGGACAACATTGCACACACAGAACTCAATGCCCCTATCACTACACAGGATCTCATTGCTACATTCCGAACCAAACGCAACACCACTCCTGGTCACCATCATGTCACCTACTGTCACCTACTGTCACCTTCATGAAGCTCCTGTCTCTTTCCTCTCCACCCTGGCCAGGCTCTACAATGTAGTCCAGTCCACCGGTTAGTACCCCGACCTGTGGAAAACCTCCTGTATCCTGATGTTCCTTAAACCTGGTAAACGCCATCCGCCATCTCCTCCTACCGTCCCATCACCCTCACCTTGGTCTTCAACAAGGTCCTGGAATCTATCCTCACCCGCCGCATCCACCAGCATCTCCGCCAGCACCGCCTCCTTCCCATTACCCAGGGTTGCCTTTCGGCCATCCTTCTCTTCCGACGACCTTCTCCTTCACCTCACTCATCTCATTTCTGAACAGCTTAATTCCCGTCGCTCTGCAATCTTCCTCTCCCCGACCTCGAACGTGCTTATGACTGCGTATGGCATTCCGGCCTCCTCTTCAAACTCCAAATTTTCGCCTTTCCCATTAATTACATCTGTCTGATGGCTCCTTTCTCTCCCACCGTCCTTCCTACGTCACCATCCATAACACGGATTCCTACACTTTTTTCCCCTCTGCCGGTGTGCCCCAAGGCTCCGTCCTATCTCCCCTTCTGTACCTTTTATATACGGCGGACACGCCGCCGCCGTCATCCCCCGTCCACCTTCTCCAGTTTGCCGATGACACCGCCTTCCTTGCCCTTGCCCCCACCCTGCAGCGCTCCCAACACCTTCTCCAATACCATCTTGACTGGTTCACTGCTTGGTGCAACCAGTGGTTGCTCAAGGTCAATCCCTCCAAAACCCAGATGGTCATTGTAGGCAAAACCACCCCTTCCTTCCGCCTCCTTGATTTCTGTCTCACTGTCTATGGCCGTCATATCGCCCTCACCCCCACCCCCAAGTACCTTGGCGTCACCCTCCACCGCTGACTCTCCTGTACCCCCCCATCTCTGGACAATCCAAGTGAAGGCACACTCCCGACTCCATCTCCTCAAGCTCCTTTCCGGCCGTATGTCGGGTCTGGACCCCTTCACCATACTCCACACCTATAAATCCCTCATCCGCCCTATCCTTTGTTACGCCCATCCATCCTGGATCTCCGCCCCCCCTACCTTTTACAAATCCCTCCAAATCCTTGAACGCCATGCTCTCCGCCTCACCTATCGCATCCATCTCCCCTCTCCCACGCGGATCCTGTATGATCTCATTCCATTCCCCCACTTCCTCCTTTTTCTTGAGAGGATACGGATCCTGTACACCTTCCACAAACTCGATCCTCCTCAACCGCTTGTCTCGCCCATCCTCTCCCGCGCCCGCCTGCTGCCGCGACTGTAGTCCCATGTCCCACCCGGTCTCCATCTCTCCACCCTCCCTACCCTCTCCCAAGGTGGCTTCCGCCAGCTTCCCCTCCCTGATGATATCCGCCTCCCCTCCATATACCCCTCCTACCAACTTTGATCCTCCTTCCATCTTCCTGTGTCTGTTCCTTTGGGCACCCTCCCTCCCTCCTCCCTTTCTCCCCACACCTCCCCTGGGCTTCCCCTCCCCTGTCCCTCTACTCCTCCTATCTCCTCAGCCATTGACGTCTTTGTTCTCCCCTCTCCACCCCCCCCCCCTGCCCTTCTTCCCCTCTTGGCAGGTCCCCGGACTCGCACACGCTACGTGGACTTTCGCGCGCTGGAGACCATCGTCATCAGTGTCTGGTGTGTGCCGTCGTGTTTAGTGTTCAGTGTTCACCAGCGCACTCCATCGTTCACCTGTGCCATCATCGTCTTCAGTGTTTGTGCATCGTGTCAACAGTTTCAAGTGTGAATTACTGTCGAGTGTGAACGGCTCTGTGTTTGTCTTTCTGTGTCAACTGTTTTCTTGCCCACCGTTCTGTAACCTATGTGCAATCTTTCTGTATTTCCTCATTGTGTATCCTTTGGCTGAAGAGCAGCATAGAACGCTGCTGACAGCCTGCGTGTTGTACAGGTTTTAAAATAACAATAAAGAAAAAAAATCTAGTCCAGTCAGTCTAGTACCCGCTCAGGATTTCATTTCTATCTCGGCGGTACTGCGTTCTGGGCGTTGTTCGTTGTTGACATTTGCCTGGCTCTGGTTCCGAGTGGATTTACTGTTGGTGTTAGGTGTTATGGTTTCCACAAGCCTCCGTTGTTTAGCTCTTCCTTGTTGTGTCGGTCATAGTTGGTCGTGGTCGGTTGTTGTCAGTTGTCGTTGGTGTGTCGTCCGACTCGTCCTTGTGTTTACCAGGTGGTGCATGCTTCACCGCCGGCGGCTTCCCCGCCTGGCAGCTCCGATCCGCAGCCCAAGGCGTTATCGCAGTTGGTTTTGGTTACTTCATATGTGTGACATGTGTCTATACTGAGAAAGCCATTGAAAAGGGCTCCACCTACATTCCTGGATCGATTTCAACAAAACTTGGTCCACATTTTACTTACCATCTGGAAAGGAATACTGTAAGACTAAGAACCACCAGCCTGCTACTGGGATGGGGATGATAATTTGGTGATGTTGAGAGAAGCTGGAAAGGTGGAAATGGACAGAGAGGGGAAGGAAGAGATGGATACATATAAGGGGAAAGGAGATCTACAGTAGAGCACGAGGAGGAAATGGACAGAGAAATGGAAACGGATGTAATGGACAGAGAGGGGGAAAGGAGGACACGGACAGGGAGATAGGAGATGGACAAGGAGAGGGGCAATGAGGAGACCATCAGAGAGAGGGACAGAAGACTGACTAACCGGAGATTGGAGTAAGTCTGCTAAATGTCCGGCATACGCTGGCTGCTCAGCTAGTAAATAAATAGGTAAATACTGAACGCAGGCCGGCAGATTGAGACCCAACACGTTTGCACCCATCACTGTGGAACAGACTGAAGTGGAACTTGTTCACAAACAATACATTTTGTTGTTCAGTGAGGCTACGACGGTATCCACGTATTCATAGTTGACAGAAGCGTTTGGAGTTTCTGGACACTGAAAACCGACGCCAAAGTGTGTGTGTGCTGTCACTGCAACCCGGAGCAAACGGCGGCGAACCGTTGACGAAGACAGGTGCACGGCAGCTGAATGCTCCCTGCGTCGGGCCGACGACATGCTTGCACCCTCCGTTACAAACATGTGGACAATGCAGTTGAGATGGTGTACTATGCTACAATGAGTATTTCATTTGTCCACTATTGCCACACACAGATAACTGCTATATGAATCGTAATGCCACACTATTGCAAAATACATTTTCTGGAGGTCGATTATACTGCTACGTTCGAACTCACTGTACCATTTGACATCAGCAGTGCACACTAGTACTTGTTTTCACGTAACCTTTCAGTTTGAAGGAGCATGAATGATTCAAATTCGTAAAACAATAACGTCTCCAACCGTACAAAAGAAGTTGCTTCTTGGCTTACGGCTAACTACAGCTGTCTGCAGACTAAGTAGTATGCTTCGTGGATTTTTTTCTGTAGTTTCTCTATGTTTTGATCCGGTCACATTATTATTTCTGGGTGTTGCTATTTCCACATATGTTGCTATTGTACAGTCTTCAGCTGGAAGACTGATTTAATGCAGCTCTTCACACAATCTGTCACGCGCAAGTCTTTGCGTCCCAGCGTAACTACTGCAATCGTTTGAATCTGCTTACTGTAGTCGAACTTTTATTCCGTTCCGAATTTTCTCCTTGGTTTCCCGTAAGGCTTCTTCATTGTACAGAGTAAGTAACATCGGGGATAGGCTACAACCCTGTCTACTCCCTTCACAACTACTGCGTCTCTGTCGTGTCCTCGGACTCTCGTAACTGCAGTCTGGTTTCTATTCCAGTTGTACATAACCTTTCGCGACCTGTATTCAATCCCTGCTGCTTCAGAATTTCAAAGAATATTTTCCAGTCAGCACAATCAAAAGCGCTACTTGCTTTAGTGAATAATATAGACAAGAACGACCTACTTACATATAGTCAATACGATGATTTCTGAAGCCTTTCCCATGAAGTAGCAGACTGGAAAATGCTGATTTCCAGTCGTCACGTGTCAGCTATCTTCAAGGATGTTCGTTAAAATCTCAACAGCAGTCTCATCAGCCTTCTTCCACGTTACCTTCCCAAATGGAGCATCAGTGTCAGAAAATTTTATTTATTAAAATGAGCTTTTAGTAAGCTTCGTTTGTCCGGCGTCTGTGATTACATTTCGTACGGAGTACAGCTTCCAACTTCATTACGTCGACGTCCCTGACATCGCTATTTATTTTGTTGTTGTTGTTATTGTTGTGGTCCTCAGTCCGAGGACTGGTTTAATGCAGCTTTCCATGCTGCTATATCCTGCGCAAGTCTCTTCATCTCCGAAGAACCTCTGCAACTTACATACTTTTGATCCTGCTTACTGTATTCATCCTTTGTCCCCCTCTCTGATTTTTGACGCCCCCCCCCCCCCTCCTGCACCCACACGCGCGAACCCTTCCCTCCGTCACTAAATTAACAATTCCTTGATTTCTCAGAAGGTGACCGATCAACCGACCCCTTCTTGTAGTCAAGTTATCCCACAAATTTCTTTTCTCCCCTTTCTACTCAGTACCGCCTCATTAGTTATGTGATCTATCACCTAATCTATAGCTTTCTTGTGTAGTAGCACATTTCAGAAGCTTCTGTTCTCTTCTCCTCTGAACTGCGTAACGCCCAAGTTCTACTTCCGTAAAAGGCAACACTCCAAATGGTTCAAATGGCTCTGAGCGCTATGGGACTTAACATCTATGGTCATCAGTCCCCTAGAACTTAGAACTAGTTAAACCTAACTAACCTAAGGACATCACACAACATCCAGTCATCACGAGGCAGAGAAAATCCCTGACCCCGCCGGCAACACTCCAGACAAATAGTTTAACAAAATAGTTCCTCACACTTAAGTCTATATTCGATGTTAACAGATTTCTCTTCTTCAGAAACGTTCTTCTTGCTGTTACCGGTCTACATTTTATGTCCTCTCTACTTCACCCTTCATCAGCTATTTTTCTGCCCAAATAGAAAAACTCATCTGCTACTTTAAGTGTCTCGTTTCCTAATCTCTCACAGAATCGCTTGATTTAATTCTAATGCATTCCATTATCCCAGTTGGCTTTTGTTTATGCTTTTTCTTTTATTCGCACCTTAAGTTTGAAAACCGACTACGACGTTGATTCAGTTACCTAGTTGCAAGGAAAAGCTCTGTTCTGTGTGTACCTAGGTGTTTGTTGAAAGTATACATCTCTGTAAGAAGAATACAAGCACGAATCTACACAGTTATACCTGGAGGAAGGATATGTGTGCGTATGCAGAGTGGTGGAAAGCGGTTGGGGGGGAGGGGGGGGGGCAGAGATAAAGCGTGGTGCAGAGTTCTTTCAGTTTACTAGCTGAGGCGAGGCAAAAAAATAAACACCACATAGTATTTATCATCGACTGTAGCTAGATAGTGAGATCGCATATGCACTGTGACGTAGTTAGGTGACGTTTCTCTTGTCTGATATGAGGTACGTGCAAGATAGCGGCTGAGTATCGTTAGTGACATATAATCCCATCAGCAGTCAGATTACCGCTGTGATACATTTCCGTCTGCCAAATACCAATAGTGGTGATTCAGTGTGTAAGAACCATTCAGTGACAGGGAGCTATGACGTTGCTGTGGGGAGTGTAGCTCTCGCTGTTTAAAGGACACAGAACAAAGGTTCATTTCTCATTTTGACAACTCGCGGTTATGAAACTGAATTCGTATGTCTTCAGTTTTAGCTCAGTTACTAAATTTTAATGTCGACATCTTTGTACGATGTTAAAGTGAATTTTAGTTATCGAAATAACTGTGTTTACCAAGCATGCGCTTTTTGGTGTGCACGAGCAGAAATGTGCTTCATTACTTAACTGATTAACGGTGCTCTCTGAAAAAAATAAGTCATCTTTTTCAGATACAGCTGGCTGTAGTGTATGAAATTCGTAAACAAATATTTCTTCAAATGATAATCAGATAGCATTGTCACCCGTTTACGAATATAAACAGGTAACTAATATTATTAGCTTTCTTAAAAACAAATGTTCCAATGGTTGTGAAGAAATCAGCACTACCGTAATTAAATGTTGCTGCTCAGAACTTTGTGACATACCCATTTCCCTTCTGCCACCATTTTCAAAAATAATAGAAGCAATTATGAAAGACAGATTTATGAGTTACCTGAATAAATACAATCTTTTAAGCGAACCACAGTTTGGTTTCCGAAGTAGCTAAAATACGGAGTCAGCCATAGTAGAATTCACAAAATTTGTACTTGATGCTCTTGATAAAGGTGAGTCTTTCTAAGGCTCTGATACAGTCGACCACAAGATTCTATTAAATAAATTAGAAACATTAGGAATAAGAGGGATAGCAAATGACTGGTTTCGATCATACCTAACAGATAGGGTACAAACAGTACAGATAACACATACTTAAAATAGATCCAAACATTTACTAAAACACTTATCAGAACCAAAATACATTAATATAGGAGTTCCGCAAGGTAGCATATTAGGACCAATACTGTTCCTGATATACATCAATGACTTTCCCAGTAGTGTTACTTATGGTGAAAAAATTCTCTTCGCTGATGGCAGCAATATTATAGTCACTCAGGAAACAAGAGAACTCCTTACCTAGAAGGCAAGTAAAACTCACAAGGAAGTTTATGAGTGGTCAATAAGCAATAGTGAAACTGAACATAAAGAAAATATGAATTTCAGTTTGAAGAGGAAAAGTGACTATGTTTAATCAAATGTAGATGGCACCTCTATAGATTGTGTAAGAAATGCAAAATTTCTAGGAATGAATATTTATTCTCAGTTGCACTGGTGTGAACCCAAAGGCACTTGCAAACAGAATGTTATCAGCATGTTATGCACTTATAATCCTGTCATCAGTGTGTAACATGCAGTGGTGTGAACACAAAGGCACTTGCAAACAGAATGTTATCAGCATGTTATGCACTTAGAATCCTGTCATCAGTGTGTAACATGCAGTGTCTTTTAGTTACATACTATTCATATGTGTAATCAATTCATAGCTATGGCATTCTTTTTTTGGGAAGAAATGCATAAAATATGAACACAATTTTCAAACTTCAGAAAAGAGCCATAAGAATAATAACAAAAAATAGTAGTCCAGCTCATTGTAAAGATCTGTTCAAAACAATGGGGATTTTAACTGCTGCCTATGAATACATTTACCAGTCAGTTGTACACATCGAAAATAACATTGGTAATTACTGCACAAACATCTCTGTCCAAGACTGTGGAACAACAGCTAGACTCAACTTACATTTACCAAGAAAAAATAAACATAAAACTCAAAACAGGGTTTTCTACCAAGGGATAAAACTATACAATAAATTGACAACAGAGATTAAAGAAATTACAAAAATACACTTATTTAAAAAGGCAGCTAAAAGGTACCTGTTATGCAATACATTTTATACATTGAAGGATTACTTAGCTAAAACAGAGTAGGGGCTTCATAAAAAAATGTTATACAAATAAATAATAAAAATCATTATTATAGTATATACAACATTCCACATAACACCTTCACTTTATTTTTTTTTTCCTGTCTTTTATCCTTTCTGGAAATACTTACCCCCAAGCTAAGCATAGCAAAATACTAACACCTCTTCCTCTTTCTGAGCTCAACATCTCACTCATTATGGAGGGATACTGACTCAGTTTTTCAGGACAGCAAATTGGAAGTTGCAAGAATAGCAAATTGGATATTACCGTGCAGAAAATGGCGTAGAGATCACCAGTGTGTGTGTGTGTGTGTAACGAGTGAAGTGTTATGAAAAAAATGTGTGTACAGTGTGTGCAGTGATAGTGAGAAATGAGTGAACAGTGTGGCATTTCATTATTTAAGAAGTTATTTGTAAAAAAAAGTATTGTATAGCAGGAGTAAATCTAATGATTGTCTCTAACTAGAGTTCTGTAAATATATGTGTATACAAACCATCTTATTTTAAATTGATCTAAATTTGTAAATACTTTGACATGTCCTATATCCTTGTAAAAAGAGATCTAAGGATGAATAAAGCTACTACTACTACTACTACTACTACTACTACTACTGAGTTACTTACGTTATGCATCCCTCCACAGTCGTACTTTTCCAGATAGGCTTAAATATGCAATTGTCAAAAGATTACACAGAAAAGGAGACAAATAATTAGTGGAAAACTTCTGTACAATTTAATTATTGGCAATATTTTCAAAAGTGTTTGAAAGGGTTATGTCCAACAGACATAGTACAAAAAATATTCTCATTCGCAATCAGTTTGGATTTCGGAAAGGATTGTCAACTGATCATGCTGCATTAACTTTTACAGATGATATATTAGAATCAATAAATCAAAAGTTACTAGCACTTGGAATATTCTATGAACTGGCTAAAGCTTTTGAGTGTGTTAAGGATCCTTATACAAAAGTTAAAATATTATGAGATAACAGGAGCAGCAGGCTCATGGTTCTCATCCTGTCTTTTTAATAGAAAACAGTGTGTGTATCAGGCTTACCAGATAACAATAGTCATTCAAAATATGAAACCATCACACAAGGGGTGCAGTAGAGCTCTATTTTAGGTCCTTTGTTGTTCCTATTATATATTAATAACCTTCCAGATGCAGCACTACTAAATGCAAATTTTGTCTTATTTGCAGATGATACAAGTATTGGTATAAAACACAGTACCCATGATCTCACTGAGCAATCAGCTAACGAATATTTCTAAGTATCAATCGGTGGTTCACAGCAAATGGCCTGTCACTGAATTTTGACAAGACCCAGTACATATAGTTTAGTACCTCACAAAGAATACCTGACCCTATAATTACAACGTTTTCAAACAATGAAATTGAAGTTGTAGACAGTGTCAAATTTTAGGGCTGCAAATTGGCCACAACCTAAATTGTAAAACTTACACTCTAGACTTAGAGAAACGCCTTTGTTCAGCGACATTTGCAGTGCACATGATAGCAGAAATAGGTGACTTAAAAATGAAGAAGTTAGTTTCTTCAGCCTACTGCCATTCACTAATGAGTTATGGAATCATCTTTTGGGGAGACTCCTTTCACCAAGAGAACATTTTCAAAATTCGGAAAAGAGTCATTAGAACTATATCTGGTGTCAGTCCTAGATCATCATTCAGAGACGTCTTTAAGAAACTCGGTATTCTAACTACTACTTCTTAGTGCGTATACTCATTGATATCCTTTGTCATTTTCAACATGTCTCGTTTTACACAAAATAGTGCAAAACAGGATTGTAATACCAGAACCAAAAACAATCTGTATAAGGACTAAAAAAGCTTAACATTAGTACAAAAAGGAGTTAAATACGTGGATACCCATATATTCAATAACTTACCAGAGAATATCAAAGGTCTTGTAAGTGATAAAAATCGGTTTGAGAGTGAAGTAAAGAACTTTCTGTTGACCAACTCCTTCTACTCCATTGACGAATAACTTCACAAGGATTATAGCTCACAATTCTGTCTGCATTAGAATTGTACGATATCCATGTATCTGAGGAAAAAAAACCATTGACTCTTTCCACATCGCGGAGACTCCTCTCCTAGGGATCCATGGAATATGATAAATTAAATCTAATGTAACGGGAACAATCAAGTAACAAAAGCGCAATTTTCGCTATTTTTTTGACTTAGAAAGGGATCATACTAATCGATTTTATTAGCCGTTCGCCACTGGTCTAGTACACGTTGAGGCTCGTAATATGACTGTTTATTGGCATAAATGAAATGATTCTCCATTGTACGTTTCCAGAGCAGTATTCACATAACTGAATCATTCTTCATCTAACGTTTTCTTATTATCGTACATAGTATTATTATTATTATTATTTTGAAGCTTTAACAGTTCAAGATTTTATTACGCTGATATTTTTTGTTCAATTTGTTCTGAATATGTTACAACGTTTTCCTTAATCGTGAGTAATCGATACAGAGGTTCACTTGAACAGGAAGTAAACAGATGAATAAATAGAATAAAGAGCCGAGTGCAGTAGAAGGATGGATATATGAAGTGGGAGTCTCAAAGCTGACTGTCGCAAGGGTTGGATGTGGGATCATGTTAGGATGACGAGAGTTTTATTGTTAAGAGGACATTACTGTTCTGGCTCCTTCTTCGGGTCAGTGAAGGACATTTTTTTGGCGGACAGTTTAAACAAGGATATGTAGGCCACTGAATAGGAAATAGTCTCGATCGATAGAAAAAAGTGCCTTCGATATTTAGCTGAAATATGGAGCTTGCAGTTAATGTGATTTTGTAGAGGTTGTGAGGTCGTGATAAGGTATGTTTTCAAGAACAACAGTCACAAAACGAGTAATAACCGCTACACTGGGGATAGGAAGCAAACATTTGCTCAGGCGTGCGGGTGAATGACCTACATCAGCCGATAGAGTCAGCTGGCTTGCACTTATCAGAATATGTAGGCGGTGATTGGTTACAATTACGGGAGATGTGTGAAACTGAAAGTTGGGACAGTGATTAAACAAGCAGTTGGACTTACAATGAAGTCAAGTGGGTGTGAGTTTACTGTTTTAAATTATACAATCGTGGTATCTTAGTACTTCGAACAGGATTACATGTAGTGAGGGGATCTGGATTCGTATTCTGCATGAAGGTAACCGTATTTCCGTGGAAATTAATTAAAGTCTTACCTCTTCTCTCGTTATACTAGTCGTTTTCTTCTAGGTAGGACACAAACAGTCAGGTTCAGCTCTTTGCTGGTGATAAATCTTTAGGATTAAAGAATTTCATTTAGGTCGTGAACAGCCATGTTTGTAATTATAAGTAAACTTGTTATACAATTATCTTGTTTATTTGAAAAAGGATAAGGACTTCTTCACAGTAATAACATGTCGGCTAGCGCTAGAACGCAAACATGCGTCCATCTACCACAACAACCAGAATGTCAGAGTTCGATATACTGGTCTGTAAGGATCCTCAGTTGTTTACAACAAAGTCTAAGCGAGAAATTGTATGGAACTATAATAAATGGAATTGTCATGACGTCGAAGATCTGTTGTCGTTGTCCACCATGTCAGTTCCCCTGTACATTACCTTCTGGTGTATCGTCTTCTATTGTTTTCTCGATTCTCTTCATCATTTGTGTACATAGATACAAAGTGATATGGGACAAGTCAGTGTTATGAGAAGATGAGATGGTTCAACTTGAATTAATGTAATGATTGTAAACTGTATATCTAGTACAGGATTTTGCATCCAAAAATCTGTAAGCAATCGTGTGATCATAGTTTACAATATCATCTTCTTTTGCTCAGAGGATATAAATGTAAAAGACATAAATATTCACTACGTCTTCATAAAGTGCTTGTGAATTTACAACAATTAATCTACTTAAATATTTACAGACCTTGCTGTTCTTTGTGACCATAGTTTAGAATTGCCGCTTTTTGTATTAACAACACAATTTTGAAAGTCGAAAGATTTTTGCAATTGATATGAGATTATGGTTGAAATGTGTGGTATTTTCATTGTAATTACAACCAGTTATGTACAGTAAAAATTAAATGCACTACTACATTGATTACGCATAAAATAGTTTCTGTAGTACTGCTTACAGCTTCAGAATCAAAAGTACAGTGCAAGTTATCAACGACGGATATTAAACAGCCATAATTTTGAAGGGTGCAAAAGGTATTTTATCTTCATTTTCAGTGTTATAAGGTGATAAAATCCATTTTGAGAGACTTAGCAGCACCTAAACTGTTGAAAAAGTGTGTTCATGGAGAAACTCAATCCCCTAATGAATGTAAATAGTGTTACATGGTCAAGAAACCGTTTTATTCTTCTTCTTTACCTTTTTTTAAAGTAGTAGCACTTCAGTTTGGCGTATATGACGTTATTCCTACTTTCAATGATGGCCACATTGTGAGATGGAAAGTATTTCGAAATATGGGAGCGAAGATAGGTTACAACATGGTACAAACGATGCTTGCTTTAGACAAGGAACATCTTTGGGCAACTAACAGGGCTTTAAATAGCCTAAGCTAGATTAAGCAGGTGGACGACAGAGAGAAAGCTGGAGCAGCAGTTTGCAGAAAATGAATATAATCCATCCTATTGACCTAGAATGCACTAAAGGTGTAATCCAAACTTTGTCACTCGATTCCCAAAAGTTTTATTTTTTCATAAAATTTTCATGTTCTCTCAGTATCTACCAAATCAATTTGCTTCAAATTTTTTGGTAACTGTACACAGTTCCTTCTGCGTCACTTAACTCAGTCTTTTTCGAAAAACCTGTATATTATTGAATCTATAAACAAAAATTGCAGAAAAAATTATCTTTAACAATTGAATTCTAATTTTTAAAAATCCCTGTGATAAGTTGCAACCAATAGTCCAATAACAAACTGCAAAAACTTTAACTTCTTTGGACATACACTTATTTTTCTTCCCTTCAGGAAAAAGCTCAATGAATGTGGGGCAAGTGTAACACCGAACATATAGATAAAATAACTTCTGTACCATCGAAAATTTTCGCCTTTTAATATCCGTTAGTCTCTTGCACTGTACTTTTAAGTCTCAAGCTGTAAGGTGTGTAACAGAAACAGTGTTTAATACGTAATCGAAGAATTAGTGTATTTAATTTTGACTGTATATAACATATTGTAATTATAATGAAAATACCGTAAATTGCACGGTAATAGCCAAGGGAACTTTATTGTAATGTATCGATAACACCGACAAAATGGTAATAGCTTCGTTGTTGTTTATCTTTGCGTGTGGAGAGACTGTCGCGTTGCGAGCAGAGGGGAGGCAGAGCAACTTGAGTTACGAAAGAATGCGGAAGGTTTTGCCGGGGCTCACGCTGTTTCGGTATGGAGGTATGATCGCGCCAGTCCAGACGAGCCTGATTCGTTGACCTGCGATCATTGAGAGCACGCTAGGTGTGGACAGGTGGAGGAAGCTGCAATTCCAACTTTTCCCTGTCCTGTAATTATCCGTGGCTCTACAGACTATTCGGGGTTCTTCTCATCGAGCAGAAGAAGCAGCAACAAAAACGGCAGCTCAGCACTGTCATCGGCCACATTCTTCGTCGTCCGCACAGCTACAATGTCGTAAGACTGTTAGCTGACAAACATAGTTACGCAGAGGTTTTGCCCCGCAACATTCCTTTCACAAAGTATGAGTGACTTGAATAATAACTTGCAATAGTTAAAACTTGTAGGGCACCTGTGTTGTCATTATCCTTAGACATTATTACCAATTAGGGCTCTTTCCTTTCGTTGTAATCACCTAGTGTCGTAAGAATATTAAAAAATTATTTACTGCCAGTATCAGTCTAAATTTTCTACCACAGTAACTGTTCATTCTTGTATTGCATAACTGAGGCTGCTTAAAGTAAAGTAAAATTTCACTGGCAAAACTAATAACTAAATATACAGAAAAAATTAAGAGTGCACAACTTCATTTATTCTGTGTTTCGCTTAGCGAGTGATTTCCGCTGGCTTGGTATGTATTTTACTGCTCTTATTTTTCAAGTACAATCACATTACTTTGCTTAAAGTAAATTCAGTTCAGTCTTTCAATAATCAAAAGTAAATCACTTGCCTTTTTCTAAATTACGTTACATTGAGGTCACTGAAAGTAATTTATTTTACCCAACGAAGTTTCTAACAACCCTACCACAACAAAGGTCAAAAATTAATTATGATTTGTGGTGTTGCTCACGCTGCTAAACACTGGTTTCGGGCAGCGACAAAGTTACATTATGCAGTAGGTGTCATTAGAGCACGTTTAATAAAGTCATTTCATGAAATAAGAGATAAACTAGGCACTCACCCTTCCATGTTTCCCACGCTGGTCTCGTTGGAAATCATGGCTCAATCGTCGAAAATCTAGGTGGTGATGAGTCCAAGCTCAGATGCAGAGAGGCCTAGGTTTTATTCTTAAATATTCAAAAGTTTTGTAGATGCTCTTCACAAATCATTCTTGAAGATTAAACTTGAAAACTTCTTCCTCACTGTTAAAATTCACATTTTATAAACTGACTACAATTTGCGTCTTTTCAACATGACGTCCAAGACTTGACTCTCTAATAACTGGTTACGTGCCCAAAAATCAGAGTTACAAGTACGACAAAGATCATAGTGACAAAAGAAAGAATACACATAAGAATAATATCATTGCAATATAAACATATCGATGAATCGAAGTACCTCAACATTAATGAAATCAAATCTGAATGTTGTCTCATAAATATGTTTAACTACTTTACAGAAACACAGAAGAATATTGCTGGTATTGAGGGGTTGAGGGGAGCTGCCGTAATGGTTACGTAATTCAAGTACCATTACAAGTGCAAGTTAAGCCAGTCATTTATTTAACCGGTAATTTCATTTAACACTACTTTCAAAATTGAGCATTTCAGAATGAGTAGCAGCAAATTCAGTGCTTTCTGATTCATCTATTTTCTTGTGAACTCTTGTGCTGTGGAAACACGTGACATCCTTCTGTTGCCACGCCAGTGACTATTTGCTAGAATTTCTTTGCCATCACCTTTCTAAAGATTCTGGAGATTCATTCCCTAATGGGCTGGCGACCGTTCAATTATCCCTTTTCACCTCGTCAGTGTTTATTTCTGTTAGCACTGATATTTTTAGTAAATATTATGAGGTACTCTTTTTTCCCCCCTTTGCGGTTCGTGAGCGATTGCTCTATATTCCACCCATTTCAAAATTATCGTCTAAATTTAGCTTCAATTTTGAATAGATTCTTCTAAAGGAAGAGTCTGTTGTACACTTTCCTCCAACAAACCGGTGTTATTTTCCGTTGGTGACGAAAGCCTTAGTCACTAAGATTTCATTGGGAGTATGCGACACGATCAGTTATATCGCAATCCAGTAGGCCGATTAGGAAAGGGGAGGTTTGCAACCTCCGTCACCGCATCAGGCAGACTACGTTTGTAAGTGAGCACTTCACCAGTTAGCAATCCCTTGTTGTACTGTTTTCTCCTTTGTGACACAAGCAATAATGGGGACTTTTATCGGTTGAAAAAGTATTAAAAAAAAGAGCCGAAACGCCTTCTTCATTTCATGACACTGTGTGTTGAAATGGTTCAAATGGCTCTGAGCACTATGGGTCTTAACGTCTGAGGTCATCAGTCCCCTAGAACTTAGAACTACTTAAATGTAACAAACCTAAGGACATCCCACACATCCACGTCCGAGGCAGGTCGCGCTGTTCCAGACTGTAGTGCCTAGAACCGCTCGGCCACTGTATCTGTTTTGCCTACACTATCCTTTTACCTTCCCTTCCCATCAAAGCCTTTACCATTACTGAGTAATTTTTTTTGTTTTTGTTTTGTTTTGTGCTATGCTTTCAGTCACCGATGCCTTGATCCCTTTGGTTTCTGTACTCAAATTTCTGTGCTACATCATTATCACCATAGGACTTCAGTTCTTTAATATGTTGGAAACTTTTAGAATCACCATGACCAAGGTAACTGATATGTCCCACTTTATCTCACCCAACAGAACATTGCAACACTAGCAACACCAGCCACTTCCATTCTTCCACTACTGCCGCTACAGTTAGCTGTGCAATTATTTTCATGTGTATCTTTGTGTTTTTTATTGACACCTACAATATTTAGATATTACTGTTACCTCTAAATCTTTCTCTGTATACATACTGGTGGCAGATACTACACCATGAAAAGATGCGTGTCCCAATTTATGCGAGGTACCATCGAATGCTGCATTGAAGTCTCTATTGCCACTGTTTTTTATACTGCTTCTTCCAGAGCTTTCTTCATAGCTTCATATTCTACTTTACACCCTATAAATATATTTTAGTTCTTAAACTTGGTTGGGGTATATGAAAGATATGCCACCGAAAACTACACGTGCAGTAGCATCCTTATCAAGGCATAAACAAATCTAATGCGGTGTTCATAGATTTTTCTACCATTTTCTTCATTTGGTGCTGATGCAACTCTGTTCCAAAAGGTGGTCATGTATGAACACTTACCACACTTCAATTCCATTTCACTGGCAAGTCCTACGTGATTTTTTTTATAGACAGTTCCAGACCGACTTTTCTGTGCTGAATACATCTGACACAGTTTGCAAAGAATCTGTTGAGAACTGATGTATCAAATATTTCATATACATCCAATTCGCCCAGAAAACATTCATACTTTACACTAACTCAACGATGCTTCCTTTGAGAAGTACTTTCTTTATCACTTTCATTGCAGTGAGAAGGGGTACCAGCAAGTTTAGGTTCACACACTTGGTTATCACCTTTATTGTTTATGGTAGTAACACCTACCTTCGACTTTCGTACATTTCTCCTTTTCTTAAAAGCCTTCAGAGGATTTCTAGTCATTTTAGTTTCACCCATGGCTATCCTTCAATAAAACAGAGACTTCAATGAACAGAATTCACTATGAACATTTTCAGGATTACGAAAGAGTAAATAAACATAAAACACACGACAAATGAGCGATCGATATATATTGAACTAACACAGGTTAGCCACAATACTTATTTCGTAACTCACATCACCAAAAAGGTACATGATTAGTTTGTAGATTCACGCATACAATATTTGACAACAGTTTAACCGCGCCATAGTGGGTCACGCCCATGCAGAACATATTTCAATAATATTTCAAAAATTGTTGAAGTCGTACTTTTCTGAACTGAATAAATTATATATCAATTTGAAGGGGAATGTATGTAGATTTTTAAAATACAAAAAAGTAAAAATTGGTCCTTTCATGATTTTGAACCTTTCCGGAGCCCTTTAAAGGAAATTTCAGACTTTTTTCCGTACGAGTTATGCAAGAATTCCGAAAACTGGATAGGGTAACTATCTATCACTACTGCCCATGGACTGAAGTTGTGTGGTCTTTGCGTGGTAGGCATTTAATCGAAGTTTCGTCAACACTGCTTTTGCCTGCTAGACCAGTATCTGCAATCATCTATCCAGGTAGGTGGAGTGATCGTTTAAAGACGAGAGAGGGCAACCTGCTTCGCTGTATTTGGTGCACTTAGCGGCCCGGAAAAGTAAAGTTCAGTGTCCAACGAACTTTAAAAGCAGCAGTGTAAAACCAATGCTAGAAAGACCCACGCGTGTGCAGTTAAACGTTTGAACTGAAGTGACAGAAGGACTCACACCCAGTGAATATTGAGAACAATATTAGCGGAAGGACAGGACGCGGCAGGCAGAGAGCTGAGTAAACTACAGGAACGCCGACAGGAGCAGCATGGAACAGTGAGCAGCAGCAGATCAGCATCAAGAGAAGTTGGCCGTGGGCGTTTCTGAAGTCCCAGAAACTGGATCAAAGACGGCAGCCTTTGGTGGACGGACTCGTGGTAGCGTCTCACCATGCTGACAATGTGGAGGAAAAGCTAAGTAGTGTTTGGTGAGTGAGTGTGGGACATGGAGAAAAGTGATACGCCTGTAATAACAGATAGAAGGAGGGAGTAGATTTTGATGATTCAGTTCTTGCACATGATAGTTTGAGAGGAAATTTTAGTTTTGATGTTTCTCAGATTAATGCCAGTGACTATCGAAATTCAGTATCTGATACTTAAAGGTCAATTGATGAACAAAGTGCGGTGGAAGATGATGCTGAGTTGGCACCAGGCCTTGTGAAGGAAATAACAAGAAAGTCAGGTTGTGAAGTTGAAGAGAAAAATATATGTACTCCTGTTCGAGAAATAAGTGGGGAACAAACACCTGCTCCTAATGTTAAATTAGTGATATTTACTGTCTCTGAAGCGAGAGTAGAGCCAGCATTGGAGGTTGGTGAGCCGAATGTTAGGATTGCACCCACGTTCCAAAACATAATGAAACAGATGTGGGGATTAACAGTACTATGAATGGAATGAATAGTAAAATAAGTGAACTGGTTACGGATATAAGTAATATGAACCCAAAAATAAATGAACTTGGGTCTGATGTGGATAGAAAACAAGTGGATTAGTTTCCGAAATTAATCATGGGTTTATAAAACAGTCAGAACAATTTGATAATAAAGTGAAAAACTTTAAAGAGGAATTTCAGTGGCAAATGGATCGCAGAATTTCAGGCTTAAGTAATTCTGTGCAAAATGAAACATCACAGCTGAATGAAAGAGTGAAAAAACAAACATGCTGTGAGAAACAAGAACGTAAGAATTGTATTGTAACAGGAAAAGCTGAGCTAACTACCCATATAAAGCAAGTTACTGAAGATAGTAAACAGCTAAGTGGGCAGTAAGTGAACAGTAAGTGCTGACATGAATGAAGTACAGGCTCATGTAGATAATATTGAAAGACAACGTAATGAGTATCATAAAATTCTTGTTGATAAATTAGGGAGGAAAGTGGCAAATGTCAACTGTTTGCAGGCATGTGTGTGCAAGAAATACTGATTTAGAAACAAACTTGTCAGAGTTTAGTACATCAGTAAATGTTAACCTACAAGAGCATGACATTAGCCTAACAAATGTAGAACAGCGGATAATTAACAATAATGGTAACAATAAACAGCGTTCCACGATCATGTGAAATGGCCTATGTTAACCACAGACAGTTTTTGAGATCTGATCCCAATAAGAGCGTGCATCCCAAAGAATTCTAGAGTATTTCGAAGATGTGTTGCCTAGATCATGGAATAAAACACAGAAAAAAGGCTTTGTTCTACCTAATCTTATGGGAGAAGCTTGTGTTTAGGAACAGTTAGCTGTAGAAAAGTATGACAGCATGAAAAGTTTTAAATAGGCTTTCTTTGAGAAACACTGAGAAAAAGAATACAGATGGAAATATTAAATAACTTTTGGTCATATGAAAAATTTAACCCGAGGTAAGACACTATTAAGAGTTTTGGGCAGAAGTGGGCGACTACTTTGTCCTATATGACTATCAAGTTGAAATAGAACAAATTATAGTGGATCTAGAAAACAAGTTGTCTTTGTACTGGCGCAATAAAATTATTTCTGCACCCAGAGAGGACATTAACAAGTTCATTGGTTACTTGGAAGGGGTAGAGAATCTTTTGAAAGAAGAGGAAAATAGCAACAGAGATTATAGGGCTCCCCCTAGGCAAAATGAAGTGCAAGTAAACAGAATAGGTGTGCAGAGATCTGACAGTCACAGAGGAAGGTCCAGAGGATGAGGGGGTTTTACGGGAAATAGAAATTACGAGAGGAGCAAGAATGACAGTTACCTAAATCAGCAATCAGCTGAGAGAGGAGCACATAATTCCAGACAGCTCAATGAAAGGAACTCTAGGATAATTAAAGTAGGCGATGAGGTAAACTATTAGCAATCTATAAGAGTGCTGGCGTTGCAGACTGTAAAAACGTAGGTCAAATCGTCTAGCAAAGTCCTTTGTAAGCCAGCAACCAACAACAACAACAAGACAGTAGTGGTACAGGTATGGTACAGGTACTATAACACATCGGAGAAATGGGAGGAAACGAGAATATTTATTTTTCAGGGAAACGTGGCAGAGTTTTGTGAGAGACTGAATGAAAATAGCGAATCTAGGAACCAGGTTAGCAAGGAAAAGGAGTTACCCAATGAGATTGTGGAGCAGGACCTTAGTCTAACTAAGCACTGCAATACTAAAAAGGATTCTATAGGGAATGTCGAAGAAAATTGGGGAAATTATAGCAGAGGAGGAAGATATACTGGCAGATAAAGGTTTTGGTAGAATAGAGGAGATTCTATTTGATAGTGAAGGAGCAGATGTTAGTAGAGTGGAAGAAAGCTCATCGGATAGTGATGCAGCTACGGAAGTAGGAAAAGGGCACAGGTCATCCCCGTTTTCAAGAAGGGACGTCGAACAGATGTGCAGAACTGTAGACCTATATCTGTAACGTCGATCAGTTGTAGAATTTTGGAACACGTATTATGTTCGAGTATAATGTCTTTTCTGGAGACTAGAAATCTACTCTGTAGGAATCAGCATGGGTTTCGAAAAAGACGGTCGTGTGAAACCCAGCTCGCGCTATTCGTCCACGAGACTCAGAGGGCCTTAGACACGGGTTCACAGGTAGATGCCGTGTTTCTTGACTTCCGCAAGGCGTTTGACACAGTTCCCCACTGTCGTTTAATGAACAAAGTAAGAGCATACGGACTATCAGATCAATTGTGTGATTGGGTTGAGGAGTTCCTAGATAACAGAACGCAGCATGTCATTCTCAATGGAGAGAAGTCTTCCGAAGTAAGAGTGAATTCAGGTGTGCCGCAGGGGAGTGTCACAGGACCGTTGCTATTCACAATATACATGAATGACCTGGTGGATGGCATCCGAAGTTCACTGAGGCTTTTTGCAGATGATGCTGTGGTGTATCGAGAGGTTGCAACAATGGAAAATGCAGGAGGATCTGCAGCGAATTTACGCATGGTGCACGGAATGGCAATTGAATCTCAATGTAGACAAGTGTAATGTGATGCGAATACATAGAAAGATAGGTCCCTTATCATTTAGCTATAAAACAGCAGGTCAGCAACTGGAAGCAGTTAATTCCATAAATTATCTGGGAGTACGCATTAGGAGTGATTTAAAATGGAATGATCATATAAAGTTGATCGTCGGTAAAGCAGATGCCAGACTGAGATTCATTGGAAGAATCCTAAGGAAATGCAATCCGACAACAAAGGAAGTAGGTTACAGTACGCTTGTTCGCCCAATGCTTGAATACTGCTCAGCAGTGTGGGATCCGCACCAGATGGGGTTGATAGAAGAGATAGAGAAGATCCAACGGAGAGCAGCGCGCTTCGTTACAGGATCATTTAGTAATTGCGAAAGGGTTACGGAGATGATAGATAAACTCCAGTGGAAGACTCTGCAGGAGAGACGCTCAGTAGCTCGGTACGGGCTTTTGTTAAAGTTTCGAGAACATACCTTCACCGAAGAGTCAAGCAGTATATTGCTCCCTCCTACGTATATCTCGCGAAGAGACCATGAGGATAAAATCAGAGAGATTAGAGCCCACACAGAATAGAAGAAAAAATAGAAGAAAGAACCGATAGAGGTACTCAGGGTACCCTCCACCACACACCGTCAAGTGGCTTGCAGAGTATGGATGTAGATGTAGATGTAGAAGCTGTGGGTTATTTTGAAAATTCTGACATCATAGAAGTAAGTGTTGGAGAATCTGAAAGGATTAGAAAAAGCGAATTTTTGGAGAGATATTTTGTCTTGTCATTGACAGAGAGACTAATTATACCTGCCACAATTAAAGAGCAAGAAGACCCCATAAAGATATGTGTTATTTATGCATAATGTATTGTATTCGATAGACACGAGGTAGTACAGGATTTATTGGAAGAACCAGATTCTGATATTACTGAAGAATTATCTGGATAATTGGTATTAGAGGTTGCAGTTTTTGGTGAAAAAGTTCCTTGCTTACTGGTTTTAAAGTATGTGTGGTGTTAAAACATTTTGTAGATGCTATTTCTAAACAGAAAAATTACACTCCTGGAAATTGAAATAAGAACACCGTGAATTCATTGTCCCAGGAAGGGGAAACTTTATTGACACATTCCTGGGGTCAGATACATCACATGATCACACTGACAGAACCACAGGCACATAGACACAGGCAACAGAGCATGCACAATGTCGGCACTAGTACAGTGTATATCCACCTTTCGCAGCAATGCAGGCTGCTATTCTCCCATGGAGACGATCGTAGAGATGCTGGATGTAGTCCTGTGGAACATCTTACTATGCCATTTCCACCTGGCGCCTCAGTTGGACCAGCGTTCGTGCTGGACGTGCAGACCGCGTGAGACGACGCTTCATCCAGTCCCAAACATGCTCAATGGGGGACAGATCCGGAGATCTTGCTGGCCAGGGTAGTTGACTTACACCTTCTAGAGCACGTTGGGTGGTACGGGATACATGCGGACGTGCATTGTCCTGTTGGAACAGCAAGTTCCCTTGCCGGTCTAGGAATGGTAGAACGATGGGTTCGATGACGGTTTGGATGTACCGTGCACTATTCAGTGTCCCCTCGACGATCACCATAGGTGTACAGCCAGTGTAGGAGATCGCTCCCCACACCATGATGCCGGGTGTTGGCCCTGTGTGCCTCGGTCGTATGCAGTCCTGATTGTGGCGCTCACCAGCACGGCGCAAAACACGCATACGACCATCATTGGCACCAAGGCAGAAGCGACTCTCATCGCTGAAGACGACACGTCTCCATTCGTCCCTCCATTCACGCCTGTCGCGACACCACTGGAGACGGGCTGCAAGATGTTGGGGTGTGAGCGGAAGACGGCCTAACGGTGTGCGGGACCGTAGCCCAGCTTCATGGAGACGGTTGCGAATGGTCCTCGCCGATACCCCAGGAGCAACAGTGTCCCTAATTTGCTGGGAAGTGGCGGTGCGGTCCCCTACGGCACTGCGTAGGATCCTACGGTCTTGGCGTGCATCCGTGCGTCGCTGCGGTCCGGTCCCAGGTCGACGGGAACGTGCACCTTCCGCCGACCACTGGCGACAACATCGATGTACTGTGGAGACCTCACGCCCCACGTGTTGAGCAATTCGGCGGCACGTCCACCCGGCCTCCCGCATGCCCACTATACGCCCTCGCTCAAAGTCCGTCAACTGCACATACGGTTCACGTCCACGCTGTCGTGGCATGCTACCAGTGTTAAAGACTGCGATGGCGCTCCGTATGCCACGGCAAACTGGCTGACACCGACGGCGGCGGTGCACAAATGCTGCGCAGCTAGCGCCATTCGACGGCCAACACCGCGTTTCCTGGTGTGTCTGCTGTGCCGTGAGTGTGATCATTGCTTGTACAGCCCTCTCGCAGTGTCCGGAGCAAGTATGGTGGGTCTGACACACCGGTGTCAATGTGTTCTTTTTTCCATTTCCAGGAGTGTAGTTATTATGCCTGTCTCCAGACTAAACATTGTAATAACCACAGGTTCAAGTAAGAGAGCAGTAACTCACAAGGTCAAGTTACATGTAAGGATTCAGGGTGAGCAAGTGTACCAGAATTTCCTGATAATTTTCGAGTTAAGTGTGAAGATGTTAATTATTATACTCATTATCATCGTCATTTAAGACTGATTATGCCTTTCAGTCTGGAGCATAGTCCCCCTTATACAATTCCTCCATGATCCCCTATTCAGTGCTAACATTGGTGCCTCTTCTGATGTTAAGCCTATTACTTCAAAATCATTCTTAACCGAATCCACGTATCTTCTCCTTGTTCTGCACCGACTCCTCCTACCCTGTACCGCTGAACCCATGAGTCTCTTGTGTAACCTTGCTTCTCCCATGCGTGTAGCATGACCCCACCATCTAAGCCTGTTCGCCCTGACTGCTACATCTATAGAGTTCGTTCCCAGTTTTTCTTTGATTTCCTCATTGTGGGCACCCTCCTGCCATTGTTCCCATCTACTAGTACCTCCAATCATCCTAGCTACTTTCATATCCGTAACTTTAACCTTGTTGATAAGGTAACCTGAATCCACCCAGCTTTCGCTCCCATACAACAAAGTGGGTCGAAAGATTGAACGGTGCACAGATAACTTAGTCTTGGTACTGACTTACTTCTTGCAGAAGAGAGTAGATCGTAGCTGAGCGCTCACTGCATTAGCTTTGCTACACCTCGCTTCCAGTTCTTTCACTATGTGGCCATCCTGTGATAATAAGCATCCTAAGTACTTGAAACCGTCCGCCTGTTACAACTGTGTTCCTCCTATTTGGCACTCAATCCGTTTATATCTCTTCCCCACTGACATTGCTTTCGTTTTGGGGATGCTAATCTTCATACCATAGTCCTTAAATTTCTGATCTAGCTCTGAAAATTTACTTTGCAAACTTTTAATCGATCTGCCATCACAACTAAGTCATCTGCATATGTGAGACTGCTTATTTTGAGTTCACATGTCTTAATCTCACCCAGCTAGTCTATTGTTTTCAACATATGATCCATAAGTAATATGAACAACAGTGGAAACAGGTTTGCAGCCTTGTCTTACACCTGAAACTACTCTGAACCATGAACTCAATTTACCGTCAACTCTAACTGCTGCCTGACTGTCTATGTAAAGACCTTTAATTGCTTGCAAAAGTTTGCCTCCTCTTCCATAATCTCGTAGAACAGACAATAACTTCCTCCTAGGAACCCGGGCATATGCCTTTTCTAGATCTATAAAGCATAGATACAATTCCCTGTTCCACTCGTAACACTTCTCCAATATTTGCTGTAAGCTAAAGATCTGGTCCTGGCAACCTCTAAGAGGCCTAAACCCGCACTGATTTTCATCCAATTTGTCCTTAACTAACACTCGCACTTCCCTTTCAACAGTACCTGAGAAGATTTTACCCACAACACTGATTAAAGAGATACCTCTGTAGTTGTTACAATATTTTCTGTTTCCATGTTTAAAGATGGGTGTGATTACTGCTTTCGTTCAGTCTGATGGAACCTGTCCCGACTCCCAGGCCATTTCAGTTATCCTGTGTAGCCATTTAAGACCTAACATTCCACTGTATTTGATGAGTTCCGACTTAGTTTCATCCACCCCAGCCGCTTTATTGCACTGAAATCTACTGACCATTTTCCCCACTTCCTCAAATGTGATCCTACTTCCGTCATCATTCCTATCCCATTGTACATCGAAATCTGAAACATTACTGATCGTATTTTCACCTGCATTTAGCAACTCTTCAAAATATTCCCTCCATTTGCCCAAGTTCTTCATTCAGAACTTTTGCTATCGTCTGTTCTTTCTTCACTACCTTGTGTATGTAGTGTACATAGTGTTTCGTAGGAGATGGGAGTTATTAACAAACCATTTACGAACAAATTTCAGTACTAAACACTGTAATAACATACCAAATAGCAGATGAGGAATGATTGAGGAGAACATGTGAAAGTTTTGTAGAATAAGATAATGTAAAATGTAAGTGTGAGAATGGAGGCAGTGCTGTTGTGATTGTTAATTTACAAAGCCAAGAGGTTCTGTACAGAGATGAAGGCGAAAATGTCATGTATTTTATGACAACTGCTAACTGAGTAATTTTTTCATTCATTATGTATTTGTATATGTTACATAAAACTTATAAAACAATAGGTGTGAGCCTTAATATGTAAAGATTTTCTAAACTTGAGAAATGTATCTAATAGTATCTGAGGGTAAAGGTGGAAAGGCTTATGAGGAGAAGCAAAGAACTTGCATGGTAAAGAGATATGTTTTTCAGGAGTAACTTTCGTAAGTGGATTTGGGTCTGAAGTGTCTTCTAATGATTGCTGTTTTCGAATTAGAATTGGGTAAAGATAGGAATAGTTAGAGTACCGTTTACTTTTGGTTAGTAAAGTTTAGTTCACTTTTTATCGAAAATTTTTTTGCTAAAGAAGAATTGATACGGGATAATACTTTAGTGGACTAATGTTACTACTTAATATGTAAAATCTATTAAATCCAGAAATTTATATTTGTAAATGCACTCATTACGACAAGAAACAAATAGTGCACTTAATTGGGAGAAACATGTTTAGCATTTTTCTTTGTAGGAAGCAAACTAATGATTGTTTGGCTTATACGTACTGTATTTTCCAGGTGCACCTATTGTGGGAACTGGACGTGAGGACTCCCTTGTACCTGACAGATGAATGGATGTTGATGTTTGTAAATTAGTGTAAGAATAAATGTGAAAAGAAGTGCCCATGCCGTCTCATGACAGTAGGTGCCCGAAATATATGATTTTTATAGACGCTCGCCACAGAGAAAAACTTTCGTGAAATATGGGAAATGGTTCCTCCCATCACACTATCGTCGAATAGGACAAGGTCGTCAAACACAGGGCTTTTTGTGAGAAGTTTCGAAGAAAGCATACTTAGACAAAAGAGAGACAGTACCTCTACACAGTGTTGATTAGGTTATGTTCAAAAAGTTTTTTTTATGAACACTTAGCACAGCAAATTTTGGGAATAGCTTACATTCGTAATGAAAGACACCCACCAAAGTGCCTTTTACATAAAGATGGTCTCAGTGAAGTAATTTAGTAGGTTTTTTCATTTCAAAAATTTCTTTCTACAATGAAAATGAGAAAGTGAAGTTTTAACGTGAAAGGAATTTGGAAAAAAGTTCCAATGGTATTAATTTTTGTCAAATGAACATTTATTTTGCTGAAAAGGATAAAATATCTGAGTTTTGTAGAAAACATCTTTTTGAAACAATTTTTGTAAATGATGTCGCTGTATTGTTATCAAGTCCAAGCCATAGAATGTTCGATATAGTACTGTAACAGAGTTAAATGTGTTGTAAATTTTCATTTCTCAGTAAGCTTCTTGGCTTCAAATTATTGTAAAGATCCTTGGATAATTAGTTTTCGTTTGTTTAGTTAAAATTAAGTTGTAGTAATAATTATGCCATTATATTAACCTCAAATGTACTTGAAAGCAAATTTAGGTTTTTAGGGGGTGTGTAACGTAGCAGATTATTACGAGTTGTCATCTTGTATTGAAAGCATGGCTTGCCGCGGAGCCGGGAGGAAAGCAGATTTTGGTTCCCATGCTGGCGCAGCTGACGCTGGCTACTGGGCCAAGCGAACCGTGTACTTTACTAACGCTGTGTGCAGTTCAGACACAGTCTCTAAGAATCTGAAGAAATACCATTAAATATTAATCGATGTTTTTCATATGTTGTACACCAAATTCTGTGGATAACACAACAATACTGTTAAAATTTCTAGTCAATAACTTGAATACTTTCGGAGATATAAATTTTTACCTAAAACACATAATAACCGTCCTGTTATTATAACGTATTCATCTATAGTATCAACTGAAACTACAACCAAGAGCAGAGGTTCATATAATCTAATTTTTGGGATTTTCTTTAGTTTGATTACCATAGATTTCTGACGTAGTTAAAAGTACTTTGGAAAAGTATTATTTCATGTTGTTTTGGAGAGACTGAGAGAATGAACGGTGGATACGCGTAAAGTGAGAATGTGATATTATATTAGAACTATGTACACGTATGCGTGAGGAAGTTGTGCAACAGGGGAATTTCTGACATGTCCGAGAAAGCTCGATTTTGTAAAAGGCAGCCCGAAGGGGCAAGGAGTATTAAATTTATTACTAATTTATTTTATGGAAATAAATCGTACTGGGTTTCGTTTACATTTTATTCAGTTTCGGAATTACGAGTTTTTTATTCTAAATTTCTTGTTTTAATCTAATTGGGTGATAAGAAATACCGTGAGTATAGAAGTGCTCGAGACGATGTGATTGGCTGCTTAACATACTAGTTAACAGGAACTCAGCGTCTCCCCCACATTTGAGTACGGCTTTATATCTCAGATCTATGAGTCGATATGGGCTCTCGGGAGCCGTCTTCTGATAAACACCTAAGTTAAGCTGTGCTGTTCACATTCCTACCAAACTGCAGAACTTCGTGGGTTTGATCGACTCTTGTGTCATTGACGGAAAGCGGCTACAGTGCTGCGTATTTTGCGAAAGCTTGAGCTTTGTGTATGATTTATTTTAGGAGGTATTCGCGTGTGAACGTTCCATGTCGACCACAAACTGAGCGTAGTGTGTTTTGTGCAGATTACGAGACATTATAGCGAGCACTTCTTTACATGAACCCAACTGAACAAATGAATGTGTTAAATCGCAAATAATAGTGGGTCAGTGACTGCACATGACGTTCAAAATGTAGGGTGGGACTAAACACCTGCCTGATTTTGGGTGTGAACTCGTAACAGGGACAGTCAATAACATTGCATAATTGATGATGGGATATTAAATACGGACTTGATAACGATTTTCCGTCTCTTAAAGACAATAAAATCAACTTACAGTAATTTTTTGACTTTTTTTTCAAATGAGTCATGTAAGAATCCCGAACGCTCGATAGTTTAATGAATTGCAGCTACCGCCCATGGAGTGGAGTTATCTGGCCTCTGCGTTGTAGATATTCTAATTTTCGTCAAAGCTGCATTTGTCGGCTAAACAAGTATCTACCAACACAGAGTGAAAGGTATACAACCTTAAATCCATCCAGATAGGTGAACTGATTGTTTAAAGGATGGAGAGAGGCCAACCCACCCCGCCACAAGATAACCACTACGATAACGGTGATTTAAGAGAGATAATTCTCTAATCTCTGTCTCAGGCGTTGTGAAGACGGGGACTCTCATGTAACGAGAAAGAATAACGAAGGAACACTTTAAAGCTATTGTTATAGCTGCCCAAGATGACATTTTGAATACATGTGCAAAGGTAATCTAAAAAATGACTGGGATGTTACATTTAAATTTTAGGGAGTTTACTTTTTAGCTTCAAAACATGCATTATAAACCTTCCCAGTTTTGGTGAAGAGCAAGTTTCCTAAAGAGAAAACACTGTTAGGTGTTTTCATACTTTTATAAACTCTCCAATACAACTGCACCTTGAGCCCATAACGAAGATTGCATACAAAACTATACCCGCTGATCGCTCTTGAACAGATACCATGTATGAAATTATTGAACTCTTAAATAAATAAAGAAAAAGCTAGTTCTCTCAACAGACGTTTCCATTCGTCATGGTGGGATCGTTAATTACAGAATAATCAAGAACAAAGTACAGGAGAAGTGTACTGAGATTGAACTCACCCGTAAGTCCAGATGCAGCAAAATTATGGCAATCCGGATTTATATTTTTACAGTGGATCTGCTCTGGATAGCCTGAAGCAATCTCTCTCAGGATGTCGCGAATTCATTAAATCATTACTTACTGTTAACGAAATCTTATAAGGTTATCAGTCGAGTGAGAGTGTTCTATTGAAGTACAGTTTTGGCAAGTTTGTTACTCGTTTTCTTCAAATAAAATAGCAAGAAAGGTTCTGTATAAAATCTTTTACTGCAGATTGTTGGAAGAACTTCAGGGAGTGCACAAAACGAGACAGCTCTCCGGGCGGGGACTACTCGCGAGGATTCAAGAGGACGTGTTATCAGGAGAAAGAAAACTGGCGTTGTACGGATCGTAGCGTGGAAAGTCAGATGCCTTAATCGGGCAGGAATAATCAAAACAAATTTGCCATAGCCGATGTTAGGTCCACTCATTCTTTTGATATACAAATCGTCTGCTATCATGCTTAATGGCTAGTTTGCCCGCCTCTGGGACGACATGACGAAATACATCACTGATTTGCGTATCCAAGGATCCGACAGCTTGTTTGTAAGTTTGTGGAAGTATGTAACATTGTACGCCCACGCACAGGTTGCGGCGGGGCGCCGTAGGTCGTCTGCATTCTCTCTTTCACTCATTAAAAGTCCACCTACCTTGATATGCTTCTTTCCGACGTCCCTTCACTCTGTAGTAGCAGATACGTGCTAGACAGTGTAAAGCAGCGTTGATGGAACCACTACCTAATACCTAACACACAGAGGGCGCATAACTCGAGTTGAAAGTCAGTTCCTGAAAGCTCATTTTTTTTTATAAAAAAGGGCGTTCGGAGGATGCAGTCTACTTGCAGAAAGCTTTTAAAATTAGATTGAATCTGCTTTTTATTTATATGGAAGCACATTAAATGCCCATCAAGTCTGTATTTGATATGGTAATGCTCTATCATTCACAGTTCACTGTCTGTACGACGTAATTCCACTCGAAAAGCAGCCAGAATTTTTGCAAGTCTGACCCGACAGCTTTTGGCACTTTAGACGGTACCACCCACGAAGGGGCGTTCAAATCGTCAGGTGATAACACCGAAAGCGTATTTCTTAAGGCGCTTTAGTAATAGCCTGTGTCATAAAAATATAGACTACGTATTTAAGATGTGAATGATACCAGATTCATTGTAATTCTACAGTTTAGGTAAGATCCACTCCACTTTCACCGGGCTGAAACCGATTTGAAGAGGAGGGCATATAAAATGTTGCAAACGGCAGTTTACACAAGACACCAACCGACAGAGAAAAAATTTGTGAATGGAGACACTTCCGATACCCAGTGACTGAAGGAATGCATTCTGCACTGAAGAGCTTATCTTGTCACCACCATGATGGAGAACTGGGCCGTTTTAAGCCGAATTCAAGCCGCAGAAACAGCAGAGTCGATCACATCCGCAGTGAAGGCATAAGAAGAAAGTCATAAGTCGTCTTGATAATAGTGAAATGGAAGAATACAGACATAGGTGCGTTGAAATTTTATGGGCAATGAGAAATTACAGTAACAAGCCGATAGGTCTAATTCGTGAAGTAGATGCCGATTGTAAGTGGTTGTCAAGCAGCTATTACTTCAGTTTTGGTTGTAAATTAATTTCACTGTTTATTAAATTCTTTACAATAGTGGGTAGGGGGTCAAAGATTTTTATGTTTTAATGCCTCACTCATTTCTTTGCCCACTAAGGCTTAGTAAAGGATAGCGTAAACCATCTCTCTGTGTGACCATACTGATTTCGGTTATGTCCTCCCTTGATTTTCGCTACACTACTATGCTTAGTCTTCAGTCGCATCATTATCGACGATACTGGGAAAGAGCCCAGTCTTCGAAATAAGAAATAAAAATATGCCCTGCGTGATTTTTATTTTCAGTTATGTAACTGTTGTGTCATTTCTTTCGAGTCAAGCTAAAGCGTTACGTTTCATTTTTTGTTTAACTAATTTAAGGAATGATCCCGCTGCTAGAACCTTTTATGGCTACTTACAAGTCGCCATTCGTTTCGCAAATATTAAATATACTGGATACTCCCTAGGTCTAGCGCCCCCCCCACCCCCTCCCAACCAACAAACTATTCTATGGGTGGCCTGAACTGTTGGCTCGATAATTATCTTAGTTACTGTATTTAGCCGTGTTAAATATTTTAAACTTGATCTTCTTGTCATACAAATAACTTCTGTTCTGTTTTGGATGTATTTTTGATCGAAAAAATACGAGACGTTACAGGAGGATTGTTCGACAGAGAAGGACCGGAAACTGTGTTCTTTCGTTAACTGATTCTTGAACAGATTCTAGAACCTCCATGAGATATTTACACCGATTATTCTCGTTACCTTGCGCAATTACTTTTTAAAGAATTGTACGGGATTAATCGGTAATCAGCCGTCGAACAAAAACGCCAACAACTTACTTAATGGCTTCATGCGCCCCCAAATATTAAATAGGATTTGGATGACGGATGAAACCAACGAAAGAGAAAAATTTAATTAAACCCGGATTTTTACCGCGCTGCATTGTGCTCTTAAAAAGAAATCCATCATTAATGCGGCTCGCCTTCTGATCGCGACAATGTAACTTACGTAAAAATCATATATCACATTCTGACGTTGGCCTGTGAGAAATTTTCAGTTAAGTATCTCACTGTGACTCAGAATGAAACGCTGCAAAACGATGTACAGGAGTGCTGATTCCTGCGACTCAAGTGATGTCAGACGGCAACCTCTGTATGAACATCGCCACTCAGAGGAAGAATGCAAATGACATAAAAACAAATAGTTTCAGAGATGAATACGAAATGTGTTCATTCTGGGCTTTTGTCAGTATGTCCAACTGTTTAAAGAGCTTCCTAGTTGAGGTTATAGAGCGGACAGTACATATTACCCTTATTACACGATTGTGTGCAACGAACACTTTCGTTCTCAATGATGAATTAGCCCAGAATGTGATGTCATTAGAAATTAGTAAAATAAAATAGGAAATTTAAGTCAACTTTTCGACATTTTCTTTTCCAATGTCTGATATTATCTGAACGCAAAAGTTGTACAGCTTCGACGTTTAAGAGGATCCTTAGCATGTGATTTCCAGCTCAGTTTTTTATCAATATAAACACCTTAGAATTAAAAGTATTTTGTTCAATTGATGCACATTCAGGTATTATTCGGAATGATGTGTTCAGGCTTCCTGCAACACAGAATAACATGTATTGTGTTTTATCGAAGTTTAGCGAACTAGTTATTAATTTTCAAGAAGATTTTTACATTTTCATGAGCAGAAATTTTTCAGTTACCCTTGATTATAATACTTGCATCATCAGCAAAGAAAGCTAATGCAGATTCTTAGATACACTGATATGACCACTGCCCACCGAGAGGTTGGATGCCACCTGGTAACATTGCAGCCACGTGACGCTCTTTGAAATGTATGGAAGCGAAGCAGAGACGGATCGGGTATTACCCTAGCGAAGATATGGACTGAAAATGGGGAAATCCGCAGAGATAAGCGACTATGTGAAAGGAAAGGTTATTATTAAGCAAAGCCTGTGAACGATTATATCGAAAACAGCGAAGCTGGTCGACTCCCCACTTACCGCTGTCGTGAGCATCTACAGAAAGAGGTTTTTACCGTGCCACAGTGGTTTGAGGAACATTATAGTCAACTCACGTTGATTTTTTCCCTTCCAAATCCGCCTGGTGTATATCCTACGGAATTTATCTTGGTAACTATAGGGCACCATCACCGAGTACTTAAATCAGCGCCCCGTTATTTATGGGAATTACATGACCTTGTTACGTAGCAACTTATTACGAGATGACATTGTGCGGTAAGTCGCGCAGCCGATTGGTACAGTGGCTGCAGGATGGCTTTTCTCTCTCTCTCTCTCTCTCTCTCTCTGCCCCCCCCCCCCCTGACGCTGGCTGCCGTGAGAAGTGCATAGCGTAACAATCAGTCAATACGAAGATTCATACCCTCTACGAATCTAAATATTAGTTATTATACGCTTTTGTTCAAATTTGGGACACAGCCTTTTGTTATTAAAGAAATGATGCTGTCAAAATTTCAGATTTTTGTTTACTATGGTGTCGACGACTAAGAGAAATAGCTAAAAGTTCTAAAACCAATGCTTGTTTTTTAAAACAATGTTAGTTACAAATACAGATTGACTGTCATTATCATTCGAAGCCACTACAAAGTTACAGTGCATAAAAATCAATTAATTAGAAATTTATTTTTAGCGCTTCAGTCTCTGTGCATTACGTAGTACAAAAATCGGTCAGAGTTATTATTTAATTATATTTTGTTGCGTGAGTATGTGGGAATGATTCAAACAGTGTTTGTGCGACATAAGTTAAAACTTAATATCTCATTATTCATAAGACCTTGTACAAACAGACCGTGGGAAAGTTATAGTGCAACCATCAATCAGATTAGGTATGTCAATGTGAGCTTGATTTCGTAAAAAAGCAGCCAGAATTAAAGTTAGAGACGAAATAAATTTATTTATCAATTTGGAGAATAATTCGTACTTCGATTATTTTGATTAAACAATATACTAGAAATTGAAGTTTTAATGACGTTAATTGATTGGATAAGGCTAGTTTTGCCGCGAGTATGATCTAGAAGGAACAATCTGATTGGTCGTTTAGATCAACGGCCAATCAGAATTAAGCTGTTCCCGCGTGAATATAGTGGAGGGGGCAGTCAGTAAGATAGTTCGAGATGTTATTGTTGTTGCGGTCTTCAGTCCTGAGACTGGTTTGATGCAGCTCTCCATGCTACTGTGTCCTGTGCAAGCTTCTTCATCTCCCAGTGCGTACATCCTTCTGAATCTACTTAGTGTATTCATCTCTTGGTCTCCCTCTACGATTTTTACCCTCCACGCTGCCCTCCAATGCTAAATTTGTGATCCCTTGATGCCTCATAACATGTCCTACCAACCGCTCCCTTCTTCTAGTCAAGTTGTGCCACAAACTCCTCTTCTCCCCAATCCTATTCAATACCTCCTCATCAGTTGTGTGATCTACCCATCTAATCTTCAGCATTCTTCTGTAGCACCACATTTCGAAAGCTTTCTATTCTCTTCTTGCAGTCAAATTAAATCGGGTGATGCTGAGGGAATTAGATTAGGAAATGAGACACTTAAAGTAGTAAAAGAGTTTTGCTATTTAGGGAGTAAAATAACTGACGAAGGTCGAAGTAGAGAGGATATAAAATGTAGACTAGCAATGGCAAGGAAAGCGTTTCTGAAGAAGAGAAATTTGTTAACATCGAATATAGATTTAAGTGTCAGGAAGTCGTTTCTGTAAGTACACTCCTGGAAATTGAAATAAGAACACCGTGAATTCATTGTCCCAGGAAGGGGAAACTTTATTGACACATTCCTGGGGTCAGATACATCACATGATCACACTGACAGAACTACAGGTACATAGACACAGGCAACAGAGCATGCACAATGTCGGCACTAGTACAGTGTATATCCACCTTTCGCAGCAATGCAGGCTGCTATTCTCCCATGGAGACGATCGTAGAGATGCTGGATGTAGTCCTGTGGAACGGCTTGCCATGATATTTCCACCTGGCGCCTCAGTTGGACCAGCGTTCGTGCTGGACGTGCAGACCGCGTGAGACGACGCTTCATCCAATCCCAAACATGCTCAATGGGGGACAGATCCGGAGATCTTGCTGGCCAGGGTAGTTGATTTACACCTTCTAGAGCACGTTGGGTGGCACGGGATACATGCGGACGTGCATTGTCCTGTTGGAACAGCAAGTTCCCTTGCCGGTCTAGGAATGGTAGAACGATGGGTTCGATGACGGTTTGGATGTACCGTGCACTTTTCAGTGTCCTCTCGACGATCACCAGAGGTGTACGGCCAGTGTAGGAGATCGCTCCCCACACCATGATGCCGGGTGTTGGCCCTGTGTGCCTCGGTCGTATGCAGTCCTGATTGTGGCGCTCACCTGCACGGCGCCAAACACGCATACGACCATCATTGGCACCAAGGCAGAAGCGACTCTCATCGCTGAAGACGACACGTCTCCATTCGTCCCTCCATTCACGCCTGTCGCGACACCACTGGAGGCGGGCTGCACGATGTTGGGGCGTGAGCGGAAGACAGCCTAACGGTGTGCGGGACCGTAGCCCAGCTTCATGGAGACGGTTGCGAATGGTCCACGCCGATACCCCAGGAGCAACAGTGTCCCTAATTTGCTGGGAAGTGGCGGTGCGGTCCCCTACGGCACTGCGTAGGATCCTACGGTCTAGGCGTGCATCCGTGCGTCGCTGCGGTCCGGTCCCAGGTCGACGGGCACGAGCACCTTCCGCCGACCACTGGCGACAACATCGATGTACTGTGGAGACCTCACGCCCCACGTGTTGAGCAATTCGGCGGTACGTCCACCCGGCCTCCCGCATGCCCACTATACGCCCTCGCTTAAAGTCCGTCAACTGCACATACGGTTCACTTCCACGCTGTCGCGGCATGCTACCAGTGTTAAAGACTGCGATGGAGCTCCGTATGCCACGGCAAACTGGCTGACACTGACGGCGGCGGTGCACAAATGCTGCGCAGCAAGCGCTATTCGACGGCCAACATCGCGGTTCCTGGTGTGTCCGCTGTGCCGTGCGTGTGATCATTGCTTGTACAGCCCTCTCGCAGTGTCCGGAGAAAGTATGGTGGGTCTGACACACCGGTGTCAATGTGTTCTTTTTTCCATTTCCAGGAGTGTATTTGTGTGGAGTGTAGCTATGTATGGAAGTGAAACATGGATGATAAATAGTTTGGACAAGAAGAGAATAGAAGCTTTCGAAATGTGGTGCTACAGAAAAATGCTGAAGATTAGATGAGTAGATCACATAACTAATGATGAGGTATTGAATAGAATTGGGGAGAAGAGGAGTTTGTGACAGAACTTGACAAAAAGAAGGTACCGGTTGGTAGGACATGTTTATTATGCTCCCCAAGGAGCAAACCTCCTTTACTTCTTTAAGTGTGTCATTTCCTAATCTAATTCCCTCAGCATCACCCGACTTAATTCGACTACATTCCATTATCCTCGTTTTGCTTTTGTTGATGTTCATCTTATACCCGCCTTTCAAGACACTGTCCATTCCGTTCAACTGCTCTTCCAAGTCCATTGGTGTCTCTGACAGAATTACAATGTCATCGGCGAACCTTAAAGTTTTTATATCTTCTCCATGGATTTTAATACCTACTCCGAATTTTTCTTTTGTTTCCTTCACTGCTTGCTCAATATACAGATTGAATAACATCGGTGAGAAGCTACAACCCTGTCTCACTCCCTTCCCAGCCACTGTTTCCCTTTCATGTTCCTCGACTCTTATAACTGCCATCTGGTTTCTGTACAAATTGTAAATAGCCTTTCGCTCCCTGTCCGTCATTTTCCTGAATCGATCTGGGAAAATCATAGAAAACGTAAAACAGCCGCACGCGGATCTGAACTGTTGTCCTCCCGAGTGCGAATCTAAAATGTTAGCCACTACACCACCTAACTTGACAATGTGAAAGAGAAGCGTCTTCCCAGACAGTGATACTGGTCATGGTTTGCTAATTGGGTAATGCTCATGAAACGATTTGCCTGCACCAGTGATAGTGCAGGCACAGATTGCCGCTAATTGCGGGCATACGCATAGTTCAGTCATCTGTCGGACTGCCATCTGTGGGCTCAACCTGTAACTACTAGCTTCACGGCCTATAACCTGATATTACAGCTAACGTAATATAATGACTACACTAGAATATCCTCCCCCATCCAGTTTTTTTTTTTTTTAAAAAAAAGAAACCAACAGAGCGTCTGAAACACGTACTCGTATTCTAGACTGTCAAGACAGCTATTACTAAAAGATCTCAGGTAAAGTTATTTTACAAGTAAATAACTGATGTTCTCTGACAAAAGTTTTCTGTATAATATTCTCAAATCATTTATTTTAGTTTTTACTGTCTCACTGACTGCTACAGGACTAACAACATACTTCTCTTCAGTTATTTTCTTTCATTCATTCACGCACAATGTTTCATAATCCCTGTCGTGAAGGAGAGCTTTCATTGTTGTAGAAGAAGTCAGGTTGCACATTCACACGCAGAAGTAGTCAGTGCTGGCTGTTTCCGTAAAGTTGCTCTATCACTAGTCACATCGATATTTTGGAAATTGCTTATATGTTGATTATTGTTTGATAAAAGATTTTGCTATTATTCTGATGTCAATCGGCAGCTGTTTTTATTTACTAGGGTAATACATGCTAAGCATTAATGGAACGTAAACTGATTCAGAGAACACTATCGACTGTCTACAGTAAATACCAGAAAAAAATTAAGAATATGAAGTTGGTGCGTAGTTTCTTAGTGTTTTTTTTGCATATTGGTATTGCGGCTGCTATGGGTTTATTTATCGATTGACATTTTTTATTTGTAGTTTATTGCTATTATAACCACGTCCGCTAAGACCTTGCCTAGTACGGCGGTGCAGGTCTCTCGCATCGTCCCCTGCGCTCCTCGGAGTATGGGACCTTATTATCATCGCTATTGTAGTTTACATACCGTCATTTTGTCATTTGGAGGCAGTGAGTGGAGCTGGGGACGGTAGAAAATGGAGTGCTAAGTGTAGAACCTGGAACATTTTCTACATAATCTTCTGTATGAGACCTATAGAGTTGTAACAACAGCGGAGGCAGCGAGGAACATTTGTGCCGTGTGTAGGGATAATGCCAAATGTTATCGGACATAGCACGCCAATAAATTAGTTTTCTCTTTTTAGCCGGCCGCGGTGGTCTTGCGGTTCTAGGCGCTGTAGTCCGGAACCGCGGGACTGCTACGGTCGCAGGTTCGAATCCTGCCTCTGACATGGATGTATGTGATGTCCTTAGGTTAGTTAGGTTTAAGTAGTTCTAAGTTCTAGGGGACTGATGACCTAAGATGTTAAGTCCCATAGTGCTCAGAGCCATTTGAACCATTTTTTTTTCTCTTTTTAAGGAGGATCTCCGCGTTCAGGAAGACCTTCAAGGATTGATGAAGATCGTTGAAACGCATTAATGCACAATGATCCACGTCAGTGTATTCGAGAATTGGTAAATGTGGTGAACTGTAATCATTCCACCATCGTGTGATATTTTGATGCAATGGGAAAGGTTCAAAAATAGCGCATATGTGCACAGGATGCTCTAAGGCAAAGTCATACAAATCTGCAGCTGGCCTTATGTGAATCTCTGTTTGCTCGTTAGTAACTGAATCATAAACAACACCGACCATTCCTATCCTGTATCGTTTCTGGGCAATAGAAACTGTGTCCTTACGCAAACGTAAGGAAAAGAAAGGATTGGTTGAGCCCAAACAAAACAGCAATTCCCTATAGAAAGACGTGCGCGAATCCGCAAAGGACGATGTTATGCATCTGGCGGAACGGCGACGTTGTGGTGTACTTCAAGTTGCTTCGCTCAGGTTTAACATTCAACGCAGACATTTACTGTCAACTATTGAGATGTCCTGCAGACACAACCCAAGAACAACGACCAGGAAGACTGTGTGAAGTGACGCTACTCCACGATAACACCCGCCCGCAGTCTGCTAGACTGACAAAAAAACTGTACAGGAGTTGGGTTGCGAAGTCATCCCGTGCCATCCTTATTCACCTGATCTGCCTCCCATAGATTTCCATCTTTTCCGCTCTCTATCGAGTAGCCTTCAAAGAACTTCCTACACGGATGAAAATGCACTCCGAAAATAATTTGATGAGTTCTTCGCTTCAAAACGACGCGATTTCTACTTTCACAGGATCGAAAAATTTGGATCAACGTTGGCAGGTTTTTGTAAATAGTGAAGATGAATATATCATTAATAGTTGAAGTCTCTGTTATGTTTATCTGTTGTGTTTAAACTTATGGAACAGCGCTACGAACTTACGCACCAACGCACTACATAAAGTATGGACATTATTGCTAGCCAGAATTAACACCTCCAGTTCAAAACGTTTTGGTAAATTGTAGGAGTGGGTAATAAACCAGTTTTTTAATATCAAGGTATGTCTACATTCCTGCCTGATATCTACTGGTAACCTGTTGAATTTTATAATGTGGCGCTTTTCCTCTGTCGCAATATTTTTATTTTTCACCGTCCATAAATATGAGTGGCTTCTGGAAAAGGAAAATCCAGCAACACTACAATTGGAATGGAGATCCTTTCGCACACCTACTTTGTCACATCTGTACCCACAGATTTGACTAATTTTTCTCACACTTGTGACTCGATTTTCCAATCTTGCGCATATCTCATATCTGTGTAGATGTCTAGTCCAGGACCTGCACAGAAATGATGTGCACAGACATTTGTGCAGAAAATCGTAGTCTGTGGACTGGCCTTGATCTCAAAGAGACATTATACATAGGGAGGCTGTGGCAATTTATTTATCACTCCCAGTGGTGATGTGCTGTACAATGAGTAGCCAAATTTTCTGATGGCATTACACAGTTCATCTGAAAATGAGGGAACATATGTGCGAACATTTAAGATAAGCTGTTGCCTAATTTCTTTTCGAAACCATGTCTACCGTTTGCGAAGTGTATAACTGCCCACCATAGAAGCAATAAATCGACGAATGTTTCTTATTTAAAGTTCGTTCTGTTTAAACATATCATCTGTTAGTGTATTTTTTTTACATTTGTCTTTTACACCAGCACAGAAAGGACTTTCACGTGTTTAACTTTATCCGAGTATTTGACCTTACATTTCCATTGAGGAACAGGCTACTGACAAAGATAAGAGTTATTGAGATGAAAAGATAAAATTAGTATCTGACCAGAACTCTCTCATTTGTTCTTTACATTTTTAAGCGAACGACTGAAGGCGACCATATAGAAATTCTGTGCATAGTGTTTGCAGTTTTCCAAGTTGTGTGCAGAACATTAATGTACAGACACAGCAACTACGGAAAGAGTGTCAAATGAAAGACGTTTGCCGGAAACTCGTACCTTTGTCAGTACGTCGAAACAATTGTCAACATCAAGTATAGCTTATATGTAAACATTTTTGTATTGATAAGTGTTTGCGGCGGCTATCGACAGTGATTCGACTTTCGATCTCGCTGTCTCGAGCGATCTCTTCAAGGCTGACAGCCTTTGAACAGTTCTTTCTTGACTAGCTAAGTATGCACATGCTGTTTACTCTGTTCTGTAACCTCGTTAATATAACGTGTTTATTCGAAGTTGCGACATTTTTCTTATACATCAGTCGTGTGTTGTTCCAGATTACCCGTATTGATGACCCTAAGTTGTTTATTTCACGCGATTTATTCCGATTCTGAATTTTTCACGGTTCGTGTTACCAGACTATGGGTTACCAGCAGTGGGATGATTCAGTGCATGTGTTTCCAAGTTCCAGTCCCAGGATATGACTACGAAGTCACAGTGCCATCACACACTTACCCAACGGACACACATTCGGATGTACTGTTTACTCCACATGGTCTAACTTCTGCGACCCACCAAGGCAGGAAACATGCAGGCAACCATCGTTGCAAACACATGGTCACACAGACCAACAGTTCACATCCGTGGTGCCAGCCTTCAGTATACTTACTCCAAAAACTGCAATAACACATGTGCTGCAAAATCGTCATGTGGCGACCACGAAGTGAACAATATCCAGTGCACATTTGAGACTAGCGCTTTGCCTTTCGAACATGTTCCGTGACGCAGTTTACATGACGCTGGTTGTTTAGCCTGCATCGGTAAACATCGCACAAATGCATTATATGTGGCCATAGCCCAAATATCCAGGCCTTGGGCAACAATGTGCACAGCACTCCTGGTCAACGTGGCCTCTTTGATGAAGATCTCAAGTCAGTCAAAGTGTCTTCACAACAGCACAAATCCACCACACTGTGCATGTCATCAAGACAATTTGTACAACCTACGGACATTCAGCAGGTACAGGCAGCCAGATTCCCCAAGCTTCCACAATTACAAAAGGATAGCCCCAAGACCTGGTTCATTTCAGTCGACAGCCTTCTCAGCTTACAAGGTATTTCTTTGCCACATCAGTCACCTGCACGACTGTACAGACCTAATCAGCAATCTGTTACTATCACCACCAATGTATCACAAATACTAAATGTCAAAATCAACCATCATAGAGCAACTGTAGTGCCCTCTGGCTGAACCCATCAACCAAATCATCCACCATGAGCACATGGGATCCAGGACACCCTCCAGCTCTGGCGTCACCTGCGTGCTGTCATTGATCCTGAATGCATGCAGACATTGCACTGTGGATTTTGTAGTTAGTTAAGCTCCCTTTTGAACTGAAACTCCAGCTCTTATTACATGCATCTGAGCTACTTGATATAAAGCTGATGGTCGCAGTGTACACCCCCCTGCTCTGTTCCCTCATTACAGTGGTAGAGTTAGTGCAATGTCAGCTGCACAAGACCGTGCACTGCCAGCTCATACTACTGGCGCTTGGATCCTGACAGTTACTGAATTCACATGAGTTCCCACTCGAACACACTACAGCCACTAGGAGAGGTTAGAAGGACGACAGTGTGACCATTCCATGTACTGCACACCCAGCGTGCCTGCTATGTTGACTTCAAGTGACAATTGGAGATGCAGCAAAGAAACTTTCATTCAATGCATGCATACCCTAACACTTGGCGCGAGTCTATTTAGGCACTATGGCTCATAAGGTTTCCTCATGGCATTGTTATCAACAGTAAGCTAATACTATCACTGCAACTAGTGGACGCCTTTTTGTTCAGGACCATACATCAAGCAGATAGTTCCTCATTGATACCAGAGCAGATGCAAGTGTTATTCCTCCCAATCTCACAACCTCACAACATCAGTCCACTAGACTGTGACTACGAGCAGCCAATATGTCCCCCCCCCCCTCCACAATGTGCATGGTGCTACTGACCTATACGTTTGTTTCGCATCTGATGAAGTGTTTCAGTGGACATTCCATGCAAATGACATAGAAGAGCCAGGCATCAACTTCCTTAAAACTTTGGTCTCTTGCGAGTCTACAAACCGGAACCCTACTATAGCACAATATCAGTACTGTATAGTGGGCTCCTTTGGACACCCTTTGAATAGTGCTCCTTCACCTTCTGACACACTCCTGTCCATGCTTTTCGAGTGCTCCCCTTTGCGTCATCACTTGGCTTCTCTAGTTGTCGAATTTGTAAGGCGTCTGGATTTTGGACACCTTACATGTAAGGCGCCTCACTTATAGTGTTGCAAGGCACTGGTTTTGCAACATGGGATGGGGTTTTGTGTACATATTTCACTTGTTTGAGATTTAATACACGTGGAATCGAGAATGACGAAAACTCCCTTACGTAAATTTGCATATATAAATTAGGTAGAAACAGTGTGGAAACTTCACTGCAGGGGAATCCACGCTGTGACACAGTGGCCTGCAGAGCCTCAGCCTAGCCAAGATCAAGCGCAGGTGATGGGCACGGCAGAGAACTGGGAGTATATCATGTGAGAGGCGCGTGAGGACGTAACTTACCACTCTTGTGGATGTTGGAGTGTTAACAAGAGGATTAAAAGACCTGGCTGTTACCTTAAAAGCCAACCAATTATACGACACTGTACTTAGTAAGCCATTTGCTGATTCGGTAGCCATGGCTACAAGAAATGAAAGAGCGATTGCCATTGTCTGTTATATCTAATGTCCAGCACCACTGTAGAGGGGCAGGGAAGCTAGTCGGAAGAGAAGAGCAACTGCCCACCGCAACAAGCACTTTCCCTTGAGATGTCGTCGAGTGTGGTCGGGGGGCATCCCTCTCTGATGTGACGACAGGGAAAGGAGATATATTGGTGTGAAAACTGTTTACCCAGCTCCAAAATTCAGTCAAGAGCTGGCTGGATTCTTTTCGTAGATCTCGTGAGCGGAGAACGAAGAGAACCAATATAGTTAAGCAGAGTCGCATACGACGCACCAGCCTTGGTCATGTGTTTAGCCATTAAAAGCAGACTAGGGTGAAGTTAACGTTTTTCGCTTCATCAAAACGTATGGCAAGATCGCTGATATAGAATCAGCCTGGTTCAGTATAGGATTCTGATAGATTTAAAGTTCCAATGGCACACAGCAGCAATCAAGCCGACGACGCTGTTTAACACAAGGTAAAGAATGCAGTACGCCATTGAAGGTAAATGTCGTGTCACAAGCCAATTTTCACTCCAGTGATACGGAGCTCGAAATAGGAAGACCTGTCCTCATTGTAGTATTTCCCAAAATTAACATATTTCCTTCCTGCGCTCAATGGTCACATTTGGTTAACATTTGTGGGGAAAGAATAAAATTTGTTAGTCGGTAGCATTGTTCCCCTCGACATTAGGATAGTCTTCCACCAGATAGGCCTTCTTTTAGTTAAAATAATTAACTGTCCTGAAATTTGCGATATTATTGAACTTTTATATTTTATGTTATTTGAGAAATTTAATATCAGGATCCCCTTATCTAAACAGGCAATACATGACATTGCTCTTGTTCACTGTAATGACCTACCATGTGGAAAAGTGATTCCAATAAATACAATTACAGTGAAAAGTTGCTACCTATTCTATGATAGATGTCCCCTTTCTACCTCATTTGAATATTTTAGGAGCGTTGATGGCAGCTACTTTTCTGAAGTCTAAACCCTTGGTGAGAAATAACACATTTCCTTAAGGTCGTGTTCAAACTGCCTTATGGGCGGTAAGTGGAATTTTGTACAAAATGCAAGCACAGCATTCACTTATTACCAACCAGAGGTGTGTTTAGAAGCTCTCTGGCAAGTGAATCGACATCGATATCTTGTAAGCTGAGAATAATGAGCTCATGCAGATGATCAACACCGCAACAGAAATCCTGGCACTGGTGTACCGCATAGTATGTAATTTGCCTGACTGGCTCCCAATGCACGGCTCCACAACACCAACTCCAACGCGCGACCAATGGAGCCTCAGCCACTAGACATGAAGTTAATGGCATTTCGTCTCCCACTGCCCTGTCCAATTGATCAGTGGCCCTTAGTGAAGAGATCTGCAACTGTCCCATGCGTGTAATGGACATTAGATAGGAGCAATCACTAACTGTACCCGCCATAGGATAAACGCAATTGAGGGTTCTCCTGTGCATCATAAGACTTACTGCTTTCTCCCTACATGGTGCACCAACCAAAAGTTATGGTTAACGAACTGCTATCGGCTGGGATTATCTAACCATACGACAGTTCATTCCATATGTGTGGGGACTATTGCTGGTTGAACGCCTGCACTATCATTAACAACTATCTAATCCCTCACATTAAGGATTTTGCACCCTCCTTAATGGGGCACAAATATTCAGCGTACTGATTCCCATGTCTATTAATGAAATTTCCAAAACAGCAATCATTGCTCCAATTGGACTCTCTGAATTCTGCTTTATACCATATGGTCTGAAGAATGCAGTCGAAACTTGGCAACGCTTCATTGATTCTGTCTTGTTGGGACTCCCACATTTTTACCTCAGTCTTGACGACATCCTTATATTCTCGTCATCTTTTGGGAGCATAAATAACACCTGAATCAGGTGTGAGCTGCCCTCTCTGACAATGGCGCCGATATAAACGCTGACAAGTCTCAGCATGGTCCCACAAACGTTACTCTCGTTGGATGCACTGTGTCGCCCAGTGGATTAGTCCCACCTCTGACCACATCAAGCTCATTAAGGACCTTCCACCACCAATCATCTACCCGGTGTTGTGCCCTTTTATTGGTATGCTCAGTTTTTACTGTAAACACCTAACAAAATAGAGATATGCCTCACTGAGGATCTGGCAGACAAGAACACTTCAAGTAGCTTAAGGTTAGGTCAGCGGAAATGGTTCAGGTTTTCAAAAATCTCAAAAAGGCACTAGCAAACGCCATCACGCTCGCACACTCGGTAACGGATGCGCGCATTTCCATCAAGTTGATGCAAGCGACACTTCGATCGGTAGTGTGCTTCAACCACATGTGGGTGATTCTAGTCATCCGCTTAGGTTCTTTTCGAAGAAACTTTCCTCCTTTTAACGTAAGCGATCAGCATTCGACAGAGTTATTTCCCGTGTACGAAGCAGTGGGATTCTTCCGTGATGACATTGAGGGACCTGCTGTAATGATTTATACAGATCGTAAGTCACTCGCCGACGCAAACCGAAGCCCATTGCACTACCTTCCTCGATGGAGAGTTCGCCATGTGCACCTCATCCCTCAATATTCTACAGACATTATACGTATACCGGGCGATCAAAAAGCCAGTATAAATTTGAAAACTGAATAAATCACGGAATAGTGTAGATAGAGAAGTACAAATTGACACACATGCTTGGAATGACATAGGGTTTTATTAGAACCGAAAAATACAAAAGTTCACAAAATGCCCGACAGATGGCGCTTCATGTGATCATAATGGCAATAATTAGAATGACAAAGTAAGACAAAGCAAAGATGACGTTCTTTACCGGAAATGCTCAATATGTCCACCAGCAATAGCCGTAGTCGAGGAATAATGTTGTGAACAGCACTGTAAAGCATGTGCGGAGTTACGATGAGGCACTGGCGTCGGATGTTGTCTTTCAGCATCGCGATACACTTGCGACTTCAGGTAACGCCAAAGCCAATAATCGCACGGACTAAGGTCTGGGGACCTGGGAGGCCAAGCATGACGAAAGTGGCGGCTGAGCACACGATCATCACCAAACGACGCGCGCAACAGATCTTTCACGCGTCTATCAATACTTCGTTTTTTTCGGTTCTAATAAAACCCCATGTCATTCCAAGCATGTGTGTCAATTTTTACCTCTCTATCTAAATTATTCCTTGGTTTATTAAGTTTTCAAATTTATACTGACTTTTTGATCACCCGGAATGTGGGACAGATAACGTGGATGCGGATTATCTCTCCATGGTTGATACAATCACTAACCCACTTGCCTTGGACATATTTTCTAAATTACAAGCTGACGACATTTAACATCAAAATTTGTGCCAAGATTCCGATTCAGCTTACACTTCATCTCTCATTGGGTTCCTAGCTCTGCCTCCCCTGTTAGGTGCAATTCTTCCACCGGTAACCTCTGTCTGTTTATCATACACCAGACAGCATTTTCAGTCCTACCCCAGCATCAGGGCCACTACACACCTTCTTGGCGTACGTTTCGTTTGGCCAGGAGTACAAAAATACTGTCGTCTTTTGGTTAGAGCATGCATTTCATGCCGATATAATCAAGTCAGACGACACACACAACAACCGTTGGGCTCTTTTAATACCCTGAAGGGCCACGTACGATATGTGCGTTTAGATTTAATCCAGGCCCTTCGTCTTTCGGACAGTACATTCTGTCAGCAATCGATTGTACAACCAGGTGGTTCGAAGCAGCTCCTGTGGCAAATATCACAGCAGACTCATTCGCCTGACCCTTCATTTCTTTGGCTGTTCCTCTTTCATTACGATGGACCAAAACCATCAGTTTTAATTTCTACTAATCTCCAGGTTGTGATTCTTATGCAGCGTAGATAGACGGAGAGTGGAGCACACCGAACAAATAAATGAAGACGTGGGATGCAAGTGCTACTCTGAGATGATGGCGTCGGCACGAGAGAGGAACTCATGGCGGGCAGCATGGAACATGTCAGAAGACTGATGACTAAAAAAATTCATCGAATAGAACTATATCCAGTTTGTGTCTGCTCCGTTTATACACCTTCCTTACTGCGTCACTTTCCCGCAACCAGCAAATGACATTCATTCTCGCGGTAGGGATTTGCTAGATGTTTTGGGTCACCAGAGCATGTCCGCAACAGGAAGTTGTTATGGTCTGTGGTGCAGTTCTATGATAATCGTACTTTGTGAATATGCTTCGTTCAGTCATTATTTTCTCTTGCATGCATTCATAGCATTTTTAGGTGTCGAAAAAGCTTTTAACAATATTGACCGGAGTACACGTTTTGATATTCTGGAAACTTAATGTAGCCACAAGACTTGAAAAGTATGGAAGGGAGGTAGTAGTTAAGAAAGAACTGAGACAGCGCTGCAGCCTCTCGCTCATATTATTCAGTGTGTACATAGGATAAAAAGCTAAGGATGCTAAGGAAAAATCTTGAAAACCCTTTAGAAGTGAGGAAGAAAAAATAAAAGCTTAAAGATTTGCAGAAGACAAAGAAATTCAGCCAGATACGGAAAAGCGCTTAAAAGGTCATTTGGACGGAATGGATAGAATCTTGAAAACGGATATAGGATGAATATGAATAAAAGTAGAAGAAGGGCAGTTGAATTAAGTCAGAAGATACTGCGGATTTCAATAACAAAATGAGACGATGAAAGTAATACAAGAATTTTGATATTTTGGGAGTGAAATAAATGACGACGGCACAAACAAAGAGGATACAATGCGTAAAGAGGAATAGCGAAAAAAGCTTTTCCGGAGAAATAGGTGAATTAAAATCTAATATAAATGACAATGTGGAGAAGTATTTTCCAAAAAAATTTACGTGAAATGTTGCCTTGCGTGGAAGTGAAATGTGGATGATGAATAGAGCAGACAAGCATAAAATAGATTTTGAGGTGTAATGTTAGATAAGGATGCTAGAGATTAGATTCGTAGAAGGAATAACTAATAAAAGATACGGAATGGAATCTGAGTGAAAATTGGTTTACGATGAAAACAAAGGATCGTTTGATAAGGCAGACTGTTAGAAATCAAGGAATAATTAATTTGCTAAGGGTCGGAAGTGTTGGAATTAAAAACAATGGAGAGAGACCGAAGTTTGAACACAGTAAGCAGCGTTAAATGGATGTAAATTGTAGAAAATATGCAGGAAAGGAGCGAGTCACACATGATTAATTAGCGTGGATAGCTCCATCGAAATAGTCTTTGAGATGAAGATACAAAACGGACAAGAACAACATATTTAGTATCCCAGATCTGCTTATTTCATTTTGTAGTAGTTCCGATAGATCTGTAGATATCCGTCCGAGCCTCATAAAAGCAGCACTTTTACTTAAGGCAAGTGCTTCGTAACGTCTGGCAAACTGGCTGATCTTGACTGTGTCTTCATTTCGTTACACAAAGATCACATAAAGATTACATATGAATCATACGACAAAGAATTTCAATTTGTAATGCTAGACAAAAGTAATTTAATTACGTGAGTTGCATACGCGTCTCTAGTACAAAATGGAACATCTTGATCGAACGGCACCAAATTAAAAAAAAGTACTTGCATGCATGTGTTGTATGTTTTTATAAACAAAGTTAGGATACTTCTAAATTGCACAAAATCCAGATTGTTTAGAAGATGACAACTCAAAAATATTTTAACGCAAGAAATGAAGGATGATTAGGTTTCAATGTTCAAATGTGTGTGAATTCCTAAGGGACCAAACTGCTGAGGTCATCGGTCCCTAGACTTACACACTACTTAAACTAACTTACGCTAAGGACAACACACACGCACATGCCCGAGGCAGGACTTGAACCGCCGGCGTGACATGGCGCCTCTAACCACACGACCACTCAGCGCGGCGGTTTCAACATCCCGTCGTCATCGAGGTCATTAGAGACAGAGCACAAACTCGCATTGTTTCAAGGACAGGGAACGAAATCGGCCATGTCCTTTCAAAGAATTATCCCAGTATTTCTCTGGAGCGCTTGAGGAAAACCTAAATCTACAGACCTGTCACAGATTTGAACCGTCGTTCTCCCGAATGCTAGTCCAGTGTGCTAACAACTTCCCCACCTCGTTCAATAGACTCGGGTTGTTACACAACGACTAAGCCAAGATGCAACCGTAGAATTGTTCGTTTTTTTCTGATGAATAGACGGGCGAAAAGAGCTGCGTTTACAGGCAGAGATCTACCGCAAACCATCGGGAAGAGCATATATTAGTGGCGACTGGTTTGTGACGTCGAAATGCAATGCTGCCACCGTACTACGGACAAGAGAGACTTGTTCAGTGTAGAACAAGAGTCAACTGGAACAATGAGTTTACAAATGTGTGATGTCTGTTCTTTCGGACTGACACCACACAGAATCCGCGGTTACTATGCATTTTAGTTACAGTGTTGGCGTAACATGTTTCCCCCAAGTTAAGTAGAAAAAGTTTGAAGGACGGGTATTGTGTGTGAAGTCGTTGGGGATCACAGACATTGCGCAGCACTGCACTGTTTCTGTTGAGTAATATTGCTCCGTTGTGTAATAAGGACGTCCAATCGATCTCACTATGCGCACTCTGGCTTACGTAGATTATGCAGCCCCGACCGTGCAGGCACGATTAGTGTGAGAAAAACACGAAGATGTGAGAAACAGAGCTATATGTGCCTTCGTCTCCTACTGCTAACTTGTCGGCTTTCACGTGGATTCAAGTGCGTTTCTGCCTAGAGAATTTAAACAGTAAGAAAAGGTGCGAAAGCTGTGAATAATTGGAGATGCTTCTAATTGGATGGTTCTATGTTAATGCAAACGCTCCAAGAAAATATAAAATGCTGAATGCAATGATGCCGAAATACTGACACGGCACACATTCCTTACTAATGTACTTTTGCTGTCCAGTATGCTGGCTAACAACTAAGGACCCCCCTTAGCCATGTATCACCATAAAGGCGAGGAGAAGAATGGGAAGAGGGAGGAGGTCCAGTGTGTAACATACCATCGAAGTTAATGTCTTTAGAAACAGTGTGGTAGTTGTTTTGGACAATATAAGAAAGGTCTGACGACGTTTGCTTGGAAGAACTAACTATACCAACACTAGGTGAGTGTGCCAGATCGGAGTCAACTCTAGCCCAATGCCAGCATCTAGGCTATCAAGGACCAGTTACAACATTTGTGGGCCAACTTGGCTTAGGAGAGAGAATCCAACGATTTTATGACACCCTTCCCATCCAGATTAGACGGGGTGTAACATCATACTGATAAATTTGTTCACACTTTTAAGTTCTTTTTAGTTTGACCCGATATTCCATTTACTGAAATAACATCACGTGCCCTCCCAAGCCGTAAAGTTTTGTTTCCTGCCATCTTATAGGTGTTTCACTTCTTTTTTTATCAGCCAGTGTATACCACTAAATGACTGACACGGTGCACAATCTCAGGTTGACTGAATAACGGTTTCCAGGAGTAACAAAAGTGTGATCTTCAGTATTCCAAATAATTATTTATCGAATTCAAAAATTTAAAAAGATTTCATAATTTAAAAAGGTGTAACCTTACGTTAAAGTTTTAACACAATAATTCAAGTATTAGAGTTACAAATTGTTAATGTCTTGAGGAAGTACAATTCACAGCATGTGTATCGCCCCCAGTATATTCATCCAGTGCTTGAGAAGGAAAGTATCTAGCGACTTCTAGGAAATTTTACAGGTAATTTTATACATTTTGGAATGTTCTTCTTTCTGACAAATCCCTCAAAACAGTGAAAGGAAAAAAGTTTACTGCGCATGCGGCATCAAGCACCATGTTTTAATTTATTACTTCTTTCCTACTGAAACTATGTGCAAAGCGGTTTTGCAGACAGTGACCAAATATACTACAGAATCTATCTACAAAATTACGTCACTGTATGGCACATTACTCGGGAGATACGTAGTCATAAACATTGAGATGTGTGAAAAACTGGTCTGCTGTGTAATAACTCTGCTTGTACAACTTAATTTTCCTGTGATGAAATCTTAATGAAATAGTTCAGCTAATAGTTTGCTAAAAATGTGTTACAAGAAGACGTCAGTGGTTTATCACTTTTTGTTTACCAGTTTTGCTTTTGACCTTTTCATTGTCTATGCGTGAATGGTTCGGAACTAACGAAACCAACCTCATTATGGTTTTACATCTTCAGTCATAAAGTTTTGCATGCTTAACGTCAAATATTTAACATATTAACTCATTTGTAAAGTAGTCAAACGTCTGAAGCTGCTTTATAAATGAGACTTCGTTTCTTTAAAAAACGGTGGGTGGGATTTAATGGTACATGACTAAAGGCGCAACTCTTAAATTGCAATAAATTACAAAGTGCAATACTGTACGCTGGTATCTAGAGGGTGATGCCAGAGTCTCTGCACAAAAGAAGGAGGTTCCTAGTGTCGTTACTTTACTACAGAGACTGTTGACTAACATAGATTTATATGTTGGCATGTAAGCTAAGGCACCCAAAATCCTGTGCGGCGTCCTCCTTGGTAGTAGGAGGTAGCGCGACCGATTGCTAAGAGAAGGGGCCAGGGTTCGATTCCCAGCTGGGTTGGAGACTTTCTCTGCTCGGGGACTGCGTGTTGTGCTATCTTTGCATTCCTGTCGTTCTAAGTGGCATTCCACTGTTGATATGGCTCAATGAGCAAGCCCTGAAGGCCATTAAATTGAAAAAAGAAAAAGTCTGTAGAGAAACATACAGGATAGTGTGCTTCTGGAATTACAGAAAGACTTCACAACCTCTCCTGAGAAGACTACTGAGGTTATATCACGGGTGTCTCTTATTTGTCTGCAGGTTACAGGAAATGGCTCCCTCTTTTAAAATAAATATTCAAGGAAGACTTCTTCAGAGTCTATAAGTGGAAATGGAACAAACATCATAAAGGAGCATTCACAAAAGTCATTAATCAATATATTGGTAAAAAGTTGCACCTGATTCTGCTAGAGGGTAGGGAACGCGTGTAGGAAGGAATACTGTGCTGCTTCCTGAAAGGCAATGACGTGATTACGATATAAGTGATTCTAAATAAATCAATGTTAAGAACAGAGACATAACGTACTTATAGATCCATCAATATTCTCTCATTCTTGGCCACAATTCACAGTGTTACTTCAAGCTCAGCTAGTAAAGAGTCGACGAACGAAATAGAAAAAAAAGATGGTAAGTACCACAGTTCCTGGTCGATGTAATACGGGACAGTACGTTGGAACAGGATATAGTGACAGATATCCAGGAAATAGATTTGTGTACCGTAACATTTCAGCTAATAGTGGGCCTGCTGCATCTGCAGTGATGAGTGTGTGTAAGCAGCAGATGGAATATGGTACGCAGCGAAGAGTGAGAGCTGGACAACGCCTTGTGACCACAGGTCAGGACGGCAGCAATCCTCTCTAACTGAACCTAGCAGCCTATAAAGTATTATCTGTAGCATTTGACTGATGCTGCATAACTCCAATGGACGTCGGAACATTTTTAGACGGTTCGACGCCGCCTGTTTTCTGATGGGCTGTTGGCACACATGACATTGCGTGAGATTCCATTGCCTTCAGATTAAAGGCGTCTCAGACTCCTACCTACCAGACAACAAGGTTTTTCGTGGTCATTGCATATAAGTTATTACAGAAGGGTACTACACACTACTTGGAAGTTTTGACAAAACTGAAAGACTGATAGGTAACTGCACTGAATCAATGTTGGGAGTGGTGCAGGTTGGCCGTGCGCCTACCCAGCCAGCAAGCAACATTACATCCGAGGGAAGTGGTCACATAACTTACTGGGGCCAAACTGCCCGCAGACAGAAGTAACTTTGCCACGATCCACCTGGGCACCAGACGCCATCCCAGGTGCCAATAGAGGTCCGTGGACCCTGAGATCTATTCTCCTTCACTGGCCGAGTGATTAAAAGTAGTGCCTACAATGTTCTGGAGCGCAGGGTGTATTTGGATCAGCGTTTTGCCACGATGAGTAGCCGCGCGGGGTAGCCGCGTGGTCTGACGTGTCTTGTCACGATCAGCGCGGCTCCCCCCGTCGGAGATTCGAGTCCTCCCTCGAGCATGGGTGTATGCGTGTTGTCCATAGCGTAAGTTAGTTTAAGTTGGATTGAGTAGTGTGTAAACTTAGGGACCGATGACATCAGCAGTTTAGTCCCTTAAGACCTTGCCACAAATTTGCAATTTCCACGATGAGTAGTTCACTCAGAATGGTTACCTGGCTCAGGCGTTCAATGCAGTCGCATTCTATCAATCAGGAACTCACTTTGGAACCGCCTCAACGACGAGGTCGTAATTTGTGTCAGTGATCAGTTAGTTCTTGTCTTTGCTTTTACACTAGACTTGACTATGTTTTCTCATATACAAACTTTGAAACTGGGCTGTCCTACTGGGACTTCAACTCGTGTTGAATCTGAGTGTACAAAACTGAAACTTCGGACAGTCCGTCTGGACTTGAACATTGCTTAACGTAGTGCATTGTTGTTTATCAGTCAGTGACTTTTCCGTGGTGTTTGTTTTCTTCCTGAAGGCCTTCGGTCTTAGACCATATTTATGTTTCTTCATTCTTCAACAGAAAATGACCGTTTCGTTCGGTATTTTTGCCTTCGCATAAATTATTCTGTTATTTCAGTATTTGAGATGAGGTTCTTTTCAGTACCTTCCACACTCCATTAAAAAAAATTGCCTCTCAAAAGTGATTAATTGTTACGTCGTACTTTTCAACAATTCTTGTCCGCGAAATCAGGTGCACGCAACAGCATATTTTCATCCATTTATGCTTGTAGTATTTTATTAATGTGCCACAACAGCATGCCTTGCTGTGCTGGTATTGCGGTCGGCAAATAGCAAGGGGAAATTACAGCTCTCAGTTTCTTCTCGAGAGCAGGCAGACGAACTATTTTGTTTAATAATGATGGCATCATCTTGGATACAATATTCCGCAGGTAAAATAGTCCCTGATTCGGATCTCCGGGAGAGGACTACTCAGGAGGATGTCGCAATCAGAAAAAAATGAAGATGGTATCTATAGGTCGGGGCGGGGAATGATACATCCCTTAATCGGGTGGGTAGATCACAACATTTAAAAATGGAAATGGATAGGGTGAGGTTAGATGTAGTAATAATTACTGGATTGCCGTGGAGGAAGAACAGGACTTCTGGTCAGACCAGTACAGGTTTATCAACATAAAATCAGGTAGGGGTCATGCAGGCATAGGCTTAATAATGGATAACAAAACAGGAATACCGGCAAGATACTCCGAACAGCATAGGGAATGCATTTCTGTAGCCAACATACACATGAAGCATTTACACTCCACAGAAAATAAGTCCTTTCGACCACTATCACCGGAGATGATAGAGATTGAATGAATGTAAGATGAATAAAGTAAATAATTCAGACACTTAAGAGAGACGAAAATTTGTGGTAGGTGATGTGAATTCGGTAGTAGAAATAGAAAGGGAAGGAAAAGTAGTAGTAGAAGATGGGCTAGAGGAAAAGAATGAAAGGAAAACCCGGCTGTTAGAATTTTGCACAGAGCATAATTTAATCATCACTGACAATTGGTTTAAAAATCACGAATGTTGGCTGTGTACGTGGAAGAAATCTGGAGACACTGGAAGGTTTCAGCTCGATTACATAGAGATTTCGAAACCAACTTTTATATTGTAAGGCATTTCCAGGGGTAGATGTAGACTGTGGTCACAATTTATTGATCACGAATTGCAGGCTAAAATGGAAGAAATTGCAAAAAAAAGAAAGAATTTAGGGTGAAGAGACTTGGATAAATTGAAAGAACCATACGTTGTTGAGAGTTTCAGAGGGAGAGTTAGGACTGAAACGGGGGAAGGACATGCAGCAGAAGAGGAGTGGAACAGGAAAGGCACCAGAGGATCACATAGGTAGAAAGACAAGACATACAAGAAATCCCTGACTAACACAGGAGACGTGAATTTAGTTGAAGAAAGAAGAAAACATAAAACTCAGCAAATGGAGCAGATGAAAGGGAATACAGACGTCAAGAAATACGATTCGCTTGAAGTCCAAAATGGCTAAGTAGGAATAGCTTGACGACAAATGCAAGACTGTAGAAGAAACCAGAGGTAACGTAGATGCTGCCTACAGGAGAATCATAGACAGTCGTGGAGAAAAAGAAAGATTTATATGACTATCATGAGCTCAGTCGGTTAGCCAGTGCTAAGCAAAGAAGGTAAAGACAGATGAAATGTACAGAACTTCAACGGATCTAAACAAGGGTTAACAACTTGAGGACAGTATTATACAAAGAAACGAGAAAGTATGGGAGATAGGAAACATGGTACTGCTGGGAGAATTTGACAGAGCAATGAACCCTCTGGATTAGACAACATTCTCTCAATTTTTGACATCCTTGAGACAAAGTGACAGAATTATTCCTCCTGATTCGCAGGACACACGAGACAGGCGAAATATTCTTCATATATGAAGATGAAAGTAACTGCCGTAACTGCCGTCTGCTTCACATCTGCTGTGTAGTGAGCTACGTTAATTTAAGTATTAACTGTATTTTTCTTACTTGTCACTTCTTCTTCATGTGTTTTTGCTTTTAGGAAGCTTTAATTTTCGAGTACTAGTAATAGTGTTCCATAGATTTCGTGCTTGTTTTGAATACAGTCAGAGAGAGTCCCTTTAGTCAGCTTTAGTGCCAGTAGTGCTAGTGTTTGTTTTGAATACAGTCCAGAGACAGGTAGTGCTTATTTTCATTGTTTTAGACAAGAAGTGTCTAGTAACCACAGTTTAGTCAGCTATCGACCGCCTTTAGTGATTTAGCAGTATAGTTAAAAGTTGATTAACTCTCCACAGTAAATTGTTAATTTCTCAGGATAGATAGGATGTGTGACTGTTGTGTGCGGACGCAGGAGGAGCTGGCCACTGTTCGCGAACTGCTGAACGTGTTGATGGCCGCGGTGAACCGTCTTCAGGTTTCTGCCTCGGAGTGTAGCGGCAGTGGGGAGTCTGGTGCGTTGCATGGGGCAGCCCAGGTGTTACATGCTTCACCCACTGTCCCTGCTGTCGAGACATCTTCGCGGATACCGGGCGCGGTTGGGCCACCCTCTCCCCAAGGGGAGTGGCGGGTTCAGCGGCGTTCGCGGCGCACGAGGCGGATGGTCAACATGAAGGCTGGCCGTGTGGCATCACCCGCTCTGCCTGTGAGTGGACATGTGGCTGCTCCTTCGGCAAGGTCCGAGCAGGCACACGGGGGGAGGGTTTTATTAGTGACTGAGAGCTCAAACATTAGGCGGGTTATGGAGCCACTTAGGGAAATAGCGGAAAGGTCGCCAAGGGGTCTCATCCGAGATGTCAAGAAGGCCGTGCCGGCGACGATAGAGAGCACTGGGTGAACCCGACTGCAAATTGTTGCTCATGTCGGCACCAATGACTCCTGCCGTCTGGGCTCAGAAGTCATCCTCAGTTCACACAGGCGGTTTGCGGAGTTGGTGAAGGCGGAAAGCCTCGCTCGCAGGGTAGAATCTGAGCTTACTATTTGTAGTATCGTTCCCAGAACCGATCGCGGTCCTCTGGTTTGGAGCTGAGTGGAATGCTTAAACTAGAGGCTCAGACGATTCTGCGGAGATCTGGGGTGCAAATTTCTCGACCTCCGCTATCGGGTGAAGAATTGTAGGGTCCCCCTGAATAAGTCAGGCGTGCACTACACGCAGAAAGCGGCTACAAGGGTAGTGGAGTACGTGTGGAGTGCACATGTAAGTTTTTTAGGTTAGAGAATTTCCTTCATAAGCCCGACAAGACGCCTCCTGAGACACAACAAGGTAGTAGCAGGCAAAACGCAACAGGGAATAACAATATTAATGGTGTAATAACAAAGCTAACATTAACCTAACCTAACCTGAACCTAACCCTAATCTAACCCAATCTGACCTAATCTAACCTAAACTATCACAATCCAAAAGAACCTAACACAACCCAACCTAACAGAACCCAACACAACCCCACCCAACCCAACCAAACCCAACTCAACCCATCCCAACCTAACCCAACCCAACACTAAGCCAATGCAACCAAACTGAATCCAACCCAACACTAACTAACACCTCCTAAGCATATCCAACCCAACCGAACTCAACCCAATCCTACCTGAACGAAACCTGACCCAATTCAAACTGAAACCTCCTGACCTGATCCAACCTGTCCTGACTGAACACAACCTGCCCCTACCTGAACTTACCAGACCCAAACCGACCCAACCTGAACTGACCTGACCTGACCTGACATGACCTTTCTTTTCCCAACCGCATGCGACCTCACCTGAGGTGATGCAACCTTGCCTGACCTAACCTAACCTAACCTAGACCTACCTAACGTAATATAATGTAACCTAATGTAACCTAACCTAACCTAAACCAATCCTCCAAATACAATGCTACTCTTCCAAACGTACCCTCAGCGAATTCAACACAACACGACCCAGCACAACCTAACCAAGTCCTACCTAATTTAAACTACGCTAAATGTAATGATAATTATTCGAAACTCTCAGCTCTCAACAGGTGTTGTTGATATATCTCGACGGGGACTGTTGAAAATAACAGGGACTATAACCTGGGAACTCCTGCTTACATGACAGATGCTGCATCCATATGAGCCACCGAGGGCACAGAGGATAGCGCGACTGCAGGGACTTATCCCTTGCACATTTCTTGTGAGACCCACTTTCGCAACTGTCCACAACTTGCATTTGTAAGGTGACAATCCCTGTAATTCACATAGAAGAAGTTCAGTGGCTGGGTAGCCTTTAATTATACAAAGATAGTAAGTGTTCCAAAAAAACCAATCCTAATGTAACCTAACATAACCTAACCTGATCTAATCTGACCTAACATTTTGTAATGTGACCTAATTTTACCTATCCTGACCTATCCTTTCCTAACTGATGTAACCTGATGCAGACTGGGCTCACCCTGCCTCACCTGATCTCTCTTGACCTCATCTGATCTCACATTACCTCACCTGTCCTGACTGGTGCAGAATGGACTGCAACAGATTGGGTCAAACCAGTTCAGTCTGGACTTGACAGGACTGGGTCAGATTGGACCAGACCAGACTGGAGTAGACTGGACCTCATCAGACCAGTCCAGAGCGGGGGGACTGTGACAGAGTTGATTTGACAGGACCAGACTGGTCCACACCTGTCCAGAGCTGACCCAACATGAGTTGATGTGACCTTAGCTGACCCAGCTCTGTCTGTGATTATTTTTTTTAAAGTGGTCGTTTCCAATGTGCGCAGGTGAGTTGCCTTACAAAAAAAAAAAAAAAAGATCCTATCCACACGCCCACGCTGTTGAAGGGCTCGAACGACGTTGGTGCGCAAAAGAATCTCATGCCCCTTACCAGTGACGATATAGGTAATAGGACCCACAGGATTCATCTGCTCGAAAAAAATATGGCCGCACGATGAACGTTGCCGTCAACCCGCACCACACGGTTATCTTTGCACAGTGAATTGGTACTGGTTGATGTATGTGCAGGTTTTCCGTTGCCCATTTTCAAGTCTGTACATGGGTGATTTCGTACGTATGGCAGTTCAAGATGTTACGTACTCCTAAGTACGTCCCAAAATTCTGGCAATTTCCCGACCACTGTATGTTTGCACATCATCGTCCTACCCCTCCTGCAGTGCTGTGGCCACATATTCGACAGACGTCGCATCAGCTGCCTTCCCCCTTGCCAATTTGCGCTTCAAAAGAATCCGTCTCTCCGACTTTTACAATCATTTACCCCAGACCCTTACTAGTCTCCACCAACGCTTTTTTTCATAACTGTGAGTGTCCAGAACTTCTGGAAGGCTACAGGCGCACTGTCACCGTTCTTGTAAAAGAGACTTACCATCAGCACAAGGTCCTTCATGGAGACACTCTTGTTGGGCGTCCATGATCTTTCCATAATATGGTGTTCAAATTTGACGCCATTCTGAGCTGTGGTTCTCTTTCTACAGCGTTTTTAAACCTGAACTTCAGTTACGAGCACCCTGCACATTGGTTCAAAATATTAAGGATTTATACACTTTAGGTGCACACCGTGTAACGTATCATTTCCTGGGCAATGATCTGTGCTAGCTCGTTCTTCTTTCTAGTGCGCCCCAACCAGTTTTGTGTTGCGTGGGGAAGGGGGTTTTCCCTCTTCCTCCTAAATGAGTCGGTTGGAACCTACTTTGTTACTCTAAGGGAGAGAAGTTTCTTCATGACGGTCGATACAGGTAAGTTTGTGAACGTCGTACCAGGTGGTAGCACCTTACAGGAGTTGCGCTACAGCACGGAAGGGGTGGGGGCTCCCTATCGGCTCCTGGTTGTGCCTCCTGGAAGGATTGTCACTGTGTGTCGGACAGTGTCTTGGAGGAGCTGGGAGCTCGATAAATAGTCAAGTCGGCCTTCAGCCCTAGTGTGGGTGACGTGGCAAGCTGTGGCCCTCTAGGGCGGCCTTTGTGTTTTGGCGTGACCATCATTTCCGAGTTCTGGAGTGAGGGATCGTGCGACATCAGCAGAGGTACGTTTCCGGTGAAGAAGCCGACAATGTATTCGAAAGCACATTCCCGTGCGCGAGAGTCGATTACCCCTTGGGCATTTCCCCGTTGTTCTCTGGGTGTGTTATGGAATAATGAGTGTCACCTTTTTATGTCAGTTAACAACTCAGAGGAAACTTGCTGTAAGTGATGGTTATGAAAAGTGACGGAGTTGGCTAGGTTTCTTTCATACCAATGAGCTTATTGGCTCTGAGCACTATGGGACTTAACTTCTGAGGTGATCAGTCCCCTAGAACTTTGAACTACTTAAACCTAACTAACCTAAGGACATCACACACATCCATGCCCGAGACAGGATTCGAACCTGCGACCGTAGCGGTCTGGCGGTTCCAGACTGTAGCGCCTAGAACCGCTCGGCCTCTCTGGCCGGCCAATGAGCTTAATTTGTTTCGATGCAAATCTGTGATTAATTTTTTTTCAGTGGTTGTTTCCTATTGCCTTTTAGCTGTGTACTGCGTACACGCAGGTGAATGTGATTCATTAAGCTTAGCAGTGAAGCTTCCCAGTCCCATGATCCTATCTCGGAGTCTTCCCTGAAAGTAGGTAAGTAGAAACAGCACTATTAACGAGGGTGAGTCAAATGAACACCTTAAATTTGTAATAACAAATCGAAATTTCCCGTCGTTATCCTATAACCTGATAAGCGTGCTACAAACAGCGTGCAGAATGGTATGTATGTGGCCGCATAGTGCAGATGCACACATACCGTCGCAATATCAGTATAAAGATGGCCGCCACACTTGTGACTTGCACCAGGAAAGAACAGCGTTCTGTTATTCGATTTTTGCTTAGTGAAGGTGTGAAACCTGTTGAAATTCATCGACGAATGAAGGTTCAGTACGTAGAAGCATGTTTGTCACAGCAGAAAGTCTAAGAACGGAGTAGAAAGTTCGCAAATGGTGTGACTTCAGTGGAAGATGCTTCTCGTCCAGGTCAGGCACAACGAGTTGTGACTCCACAGAACATTGCTACAGTTGAAGCCATAGTGAAGGAAAACCGCCGAGTGACACTGAATGACATTGCACCATGTTTACAGATTAGTCATGGGTCAGCACACCACACTATGCATGATGTGCTCCAGTTTCACAAAGTGTCTGCAAGATGGGTGCCACGGCAGCTGGCTCCTGAAATGAGAGAACGACGTTTTGATGCTTGTGAAGAACTTCTTCGGCGCTTTGACGAGAAGGTGATGGCTTCCTTGCAAGAATCGTTACTGGGGACGAAACTTGGGCTCACTTCCACAAACTGGAAACGAAGAGAGCGAGCAAGGAATGGCGCCATTCCTCATCACCAAAACCAAAGAAGTTTCGAACAGAACCATCAGCAGAGAAGGTTATGCTGATTCTTTTTGGGACGAAAAAGGCGTTATTTTGGAGCATTACATGCCTAGAGGGACCATTGTCACCAGTGCATTATACACAAATCTCCTAAAAAATCATCTGCGGCCTGCAATCAAATCAAAGCGACATGGATTGCTGTCAGCAGGTGTCCTTTTTCAACGTGACAATGCAAGGCCCCACACTGCCCGTATCACAATTGCAGTAATCACAGACGTGCATATTGAGTGTCTTCCTCATCCACCATACTAACCAGACCTTGCCCCAAGTGGTTTCCATATGTCTGGACCCCTTAAAGACGCAATGGAAGGAAATAAGTTCCGTTCTGATAAAGAGGTACGCAACGCGGTGCATGAGTGACTGCGCGGACTACGAAAAGAATTTTTTGCTAAAGGAATTTATGCACTTCGTAAGCGCTAGTGGACTTGGATTCAGCGTGGGTGAGATTATGTTGAAATGTGATACAGCCTTGTACCACTTCTGCACAATAAATAATATTAAAGAAATATATTTAAGGTTTTCGTTTGACTCACCCTCGTATTACAGAATTCTGAGTGCTGAAATTTAACCTTGTCTTCCAAGTCAAAGTAATGCTGGCTACCCTTAACGTTACACTAATTTTACATTTGTAGCAGAGTAGGAAATTTGTTCTGGTCCACAAGTGAACGTTTCTATCTGAGTCCACGGAACACTACGCCATGTAATGTGTTTTGCGCGCCGCACGCTGCCTGGAGTTTCGCTTCAACTCCAGTGGGAGTCTGCTCGCCGTTACGGAAGCTCCGAAGAACGGACGGGTTAGTGTGTTCCAATGTGTCACAGTTTCGTTCGCCTCTGCTGTCAGTGTCTTTCTGTGGTTAAAGGTGTATGGGAGAAAGCTGTACCTGGCACTTACCTTGAGTGCGATTTCTGGATCCATTGTATCCAACAACTCGTGCTCCTTGAATATCACGAAATTCACTGTCAAGTTTATTGGTGCTTGGTGGAGTGATGACTGCAGTATTTTGACAGTTTCTGAAAATCAGATCTATCTAGTACCGTTTAGGTCAGGGTGTTGAGTTGCAATGGACATTAAATTCACAGAGTCGCTGACGCAGTTTTTATTTGAACAAATGGGCGAAAGTTTATTGGTAACATATGACACTTAGTTGCATGTATAATGCCGTTATAGATTAATTTGTGGCAAGACGTTTGCCCTCTAGTTCAGCTTCTGGCACATATGTTTCTTACCACAATACTATTTGTATAAATGTCTTTTTAAATAACCTTCTTACTTGCTTAAGACTGACACACTTGATGCGCAATACTTTTTAACGTCTTCTACAGTACCTCGCTGTATCTGCCACTCATCAAGTCAACATCCCGCTAACAAGCGCCATTACTCAAAACTTTTCGTTCACTTCAGACTATATTTCACACATTTAATTGTTAGAGTCGTTTACTATTCCTAGATGGACGTACCTTGTACAAATAAGCACGCGATTGTAAATAAAGAATAAATTATAATACTGTGGCACTGGCTCACGGTATTCATCACAGTTAATTTTATTTCATCAGCTGGACTATGTATTTATATTTGATCACAGGCTTTAGTGGAGTCCACAATCAAGAAACGTCTTAGAGAAAAATACATACTGGGATTACAACGAGGATTCTGCTGGCAGAGACCGTTCCTTCCTCATCCTCGCTAGATTTCTCTCCGCTGCTGAACACAGTTCCCGCCCTGGACCGACTGCGTCTGGGTTCCACCACCCCAGTACTCTATCCCTGAGCAGAGGCAGTGTTGTTCCGTTGCAAACGAAAAAAACGAACAGCACCGGTCCCTGCATCATCGTAGCTATGTGCACGTAGTACACGAACTGTGCAATACCTTGTGCCTGGTGGAACCCAATTCTAATAATCACACCTATACCACTTAGGATAACAGTCTTCACTGACATAAACAGAACATCTTTCTTTGAGCCAAATTTATTTTTACTATAAATTTTGAGTTGGCGCATGGAGTTCCGAGTACGTTGGTACATGTACCCCACTAGTCCGAGGCAAATCAAATTAAAAGCTATCGAAAGTGAAATTCCCGCGAGCAATATTATTCGACTGTGGAACAAATAATATTTACTCGTTTTTTCCAAGGCAATACTTGCTACACACACTACACTCCAGGATATTAGAGCATACAGCGCCTGGCGCCAGAATAATTTTCTTGCTTCAGCAGGTAGTAGGTCGTTAGGAAGCCTTAGGTGACGAATGCAAGCGTACATTTGGTAGCAGAATGTGTTTAGCCAGATGCAGGCGAGAAGTGTGAGGGCGCTATCGATTAGCACCACCGTAGATAAATCAGGTACACCTGCCATACGATAAACGACCTCAGAACACAGGATCTGGATTATACCCGTGATCTGAAAGCACAAGAATATTTTTCCGGGTAAATTACGTAAGTGGGGAAGGTACGTGTATACTCCGGCAGCCAAAAATCGGAAAAGAATATTTACTACTATAAATGAAATTTCTAAAAGTTGTAAGCTGTCGATTTTAAAGTCCTTGTATTTCAAGGTGGCATTGTTCAAACTGTCTTTGTAGCTCAGTGTTATTTCTGTTGGCTTTCCATCCCCTTCGAAATCACCTTCTCTCCACATTTGATTGAACATCTTTACGTACGATCCATCCGCATGGAGTCCGACGAGACATTTCTCGGCAGGCTTAAGGGAGAAAAAGTCGCGACACTTCATGAACAGAATAGCTCTGGAAACAGAGCAGATTGCATCTGTAGCGTTCGATCCCAGACATGATTGATCATCAGGACTATCGAAATAGCAGCGAGCATCGTGTACAGACCGTAACATACTAAAGGGTACGTCCTGACAAATGCTGAATGAGTTGGCAGCCATCCAGGCCAGTAGACAGAGCTTGACGTTTGCCCTCTGCGTGTAGGCCAGGTAGCTGGTGACGGGTAAGTAGGGCGACCTCTGAACCATGTCGCTCCACAGCTGCACGCGGCACCGCTCACGCTGCTCGATGGCCTCTGGAGGCAGATCTTCCAGTGGACACGTGGGATGGTCCAGGGCGTTGGCCAGCAGCTGCATGCAGCCAGTATCCACGTAGAGCGTAGCGTTGCTTCTGTCCTCCAGCTGCCACTCCTCATCTGCAAAAGAATCACTGCAAATGGGTGGTGCTCACACACTAAAGGTAGCGGAACTTAAACTCTACTCGATAAGACTGGCGGTTGCTTAACTGAATCATCTGTGTTCAATGTTTATAATATGTTACAACCAACAAACATACAGGTATTACCGAAAATGTAAGGCGGAAGGTCAACATACACTACTGGCCATTAAAATGGCTACACCACGAAGGTGACGTGCTATAGATTTAACCGACAGGAAGACGATGCTGTGATATGCAAATGATTAGCTTTTCAGAGCATTCACACAAGGTTGGCGCCGTTGGCGACACCTACAACGTGCTCGCCTGAGGAAAGTTTCCAACCGATTTCTCAGACACAAATAATGGTTGACCGGTGTTGCCTGGTGAAACGATGTTGTGATGCCTCGTGTAGGAAGGAGAAATGCGTACCATCACGTTTCCGTCTTCGATAAAGGTCGGAGTGTAGCCTATCGCGACTGCGGTTTATCGCATCGCGACATTGCTGCTCACGTTGGTCGAGATCCAATGACTGTTAGCAGAATATGGAATCGGAGGGTTCAGGAGGGTAATACGGAACGCCGTGCTGGATCCCAACGGCCTCGCATCACTAGCAGTTGAGATGACAGGCATGTTATCAACATGGCTGTAACGGATCGTGCAGCCACGTCCAGATCCGTGAGTCAACAGATGGGGACGTTTGCAAGGCAACAACCATCTGCACGAACAGTTCGACGACGTTTGCAGCAGCATGGACTATCAGCTCGGAGATCATGGCTGCGATTACCCTTGACGCTGCATCACAGACAGGAGCGCCTGCGATGGTGTACGCGACGACGAACCTGGTGCACGAATGGCAAAACGTCATTTTTCGGAAGAATCCAGGTTCATGATGGTTGCATCCGTGTTTGGCGACATCGCGGTGAACGCATATTGGAAGCGTGTATTCGTCATCGCTATACTGGCGTATAACGCGGCGTGATGGTATGGGGTGCCATTGGTTACACGTCTCGGTCACCTGTTGTTCGCATTGACGGCACTTTGAACAGTGGACGTTACAATTTAGATGTGTTACGACCTGTGGCTGCACCCTTCATTCGATCCCTGCGAAACCCTACATTTCAGCAGGATAATACACGACCGCATGTTGCAGGTCCTGTACGGGGCTTTCTGGATACAGAAAATGTTCGACTGCTGCCCTGGCCAGCACATTCTCCAGATCTCTCACCAATTGAAAACGTCTGATCAATGGTGGGTGAGCAACTAGCTCGTCACAATACGCCAGTCACTACTCTTGATGAAGCTGCTAGGGCAGCTGTGCCTGTACACGCCATCCAAGCTCTGTTTGACTCAATACCCAGGCGTATGAGGGCCGTTATTACGGCCAGAGGTGGTTGTCCTTGGTACTAATTTCTCAGAGACTATACACCCAAATTGCGTGAAAATGTAATCAGATGTCAGATCTAGTACAATATATTTGTCCAATGAATACCCGTTTATCATCTGCCTTTCTTCTCGGTGTAGCAATTTTAATGGCGAGTAGTGTATTTAGATGTAGGCGGCGGCACTAGTGGGTTATACCGATTTGCAGAGGGTTGACGGCTGGTGGGAGCTGGAGCTAAATTTAAATAAAAGTTAACTTTTGAAACCAAATAGCTAGACAGACCTGCTGCTGTTCTATTACGACACTGATGAAAAATGACTGGAAAGAGAACCTATCGTTAAATATCTTGGTGTAAGCATCCACATCGTTGAGATTTTCTTCCAGTATGTTAAGTGTGCCATTTTTCATTGTTGTGACAGCATTCTACACAGACAGCCATCAATCGAACAGTGCCGTTGCACCATGATGGAATTTTAAGAGAATTATCAGGGGCCGGAATTTGCTATAGATGTAGAGAGCCAGCCTTGCTCATCAAAATCAGGTAGATGGAAATGCCATGTATGAAAGACTGGAAGATTCTGAATGGTGAAAATATGGGTGATAAGCGATACTCTGACAAAACGGGGGCAGAGTGGTTATCTCTTTACCGCTCCGTCCAAGTATCAGGAGCGAACATATTACTCCCACTCACATACATTTCACGAAGTGAGTGCAATGAGGCAATTGCTGCGTTGTACAACAATATAGCGATAGTTGAAGTTTTTGAATTGAGGAATTGCTGAAGGTGAGAATATGGGAAGAACAAACAGTGTTATTCACGAAGGAACAACCCTCGGATATTAAATGCCATTAAAGGCCCGCCTGCACTGTGAAGGGCTCGAATAAAAAATAATATTTTTAGTATTGTTTCGTAGCGCATTTCCATTATCTTTGACGCTGGTGGCTTCTCGGTTCTCCCATTTGGCTGGCGTTTGGGGTCGGCAGACAGCGCCGTACCGGGGCGGGGTCGCTGTCGGCTCGGTACGGCGCAGAGGGTCGCAACGGAACTGGGGCTGCCCGTACAGTTTACGTGTGGGCGCGGCCGTGTGCTGTCTCAAAAATGGTTCAAACGGCTCTGAGCACTATGGGACTTAACTTCTGTGGTCATCAGTCCCCTAGAACTTACAACTACTTAAACCTAACTAAGGACATCACACACATCCATGCCCGAGGCAGGATTTGAACCTGCTACCGTAGCGGTCACGCGGTTCCAGACTAAAGCGCCTTTAACCGCACGGCCACACCGGCCGGCTATGGGACTTAATTTCCGAGGTCATCAGTCACCTAGAACTTAGAACTACTGAAACCAAACTAACCTAAGGACATTACACACATCCATGCCCGAGGTAGGATTAGAACCTGCGACCGCAGCGGTCGTGCGGTTCCAGACTGTAGCGCCTAGAACCGTTCGGCCACTCCGGCCGACTGTGCTCTCTCCTAGCATTAAACGCGGTGTCATCGGCCTTCTCAATGCTGCTGCCGCCGACTCCACCCTATCTCGCGAATGAGTTGTTTTGCTGCTGTAAGTACTGTGTCCCAAAGTATTGAGCTGATGTCAGCCCATTTCTTATTAGAAACTATACGGTACCGTGCTGTGACTTCGCTATCTTACTTTTTTGGTTCAGAAGTGTCCGAATTCTGTCCCTCCTGCTGTGGTGCACATACTTAAACCGATTGGTTTCGCCCGTTGATGAGGCCAGTGTTAATGGCTGTGCGTTCAAAGGGGTTTGGCAGTCGTGGAAGGCACGTACTGCTTAAGGTCTTCTTGTGTGAGGCCAGTACAACAGTAAATCTGCCGTTGTTACTAAATTGCTTGTAATTCAGAAGTGGCATTATAATTACTGTAAGATTCCAAAGCTGCCTGCTTCATCTTCAGCAAATTGGTAGTGCTTACGCGAGTCTGTTTTTTGATTACCTAGCACTCCTGTGAACTGTCTTATGTGATTAAGTATTGATCCGCTGCCTGTATTGGTTGTAGTTATGTAACAGAGGCGGAGTAGTGGTTTCATTAATTTTCACTGTCCTGGGTCTCAGTTTAAAGATAGGATTATGTTGGCCATACGAACCACAACTGGTGCCAGGGTTGATTTATTTGAAAAAGAGAAAAAACCTCCTTGCTTTACCTAGTTGGAGTTGTCTGACATTGATGCCTCGTAAAGCTTGCTAGCTCGGCAGGTACTGTCACTCGTGGCGGAGAATTTTTTTTCTGCTTTTAATTTTACAGGGTGGGCCTCATTTTGTGTGTCATGTCGAGTACCGCGTTAAGCGTTGTCGCTGTCTACTGCAGCCAGGCGTGCCATGCTATCTGAAGGGTGTCACAGTCGGGTGGCACCATGATTGACGTGCTGTATCTTACCAAGAAAGAGCTTTCTTTTTAAATTATAGTTTTTAAGTCGTACTATTTTAAATTAAAACAGTGAAGAAAACTATATTTACACCCAGCGGGAGGTTTGATAAATTAACCCGACGTCTAAAAAAATATGTCTACATTTTAAGTAAACAAAATTTTTGAAACTGTGTTTTGCTTACAATTACTCTTTTTCAGAAGGGCCGATTGAATCTTTGAAGCTCATTTTGCTTATGAGTCATGAAATTATTATCATTTGACTTAAATTCTAAATTTAGTTTCAAATATTGCTCTACTTGCGATAACCCCCTCCCCACCCCGTCCGCATCAAAATTGTCTTGCAACTATTCCTAACTTGTTTTGAACTGAGGCATATGTATATATACAAATACTTTCTATGCACTGTTTTTTTTTAAAATTTTTATGAAGCACCAGCTCCCCGCCCCTCCCCCCCCCCCCCCAATGAACCATGGACCTGCCGTTGGTAGGGAGGCTTGCGTGCCTCAGCGATACAGATATCCGTACCGTAGGTGCAACCACAACGGGGGGGGGGGGGGGGGGGGGGGTATCTGTTGAGAGGCCAGACAAACGTATGGTTCCTGAAGAGACGCAGCAGCCTTTTAAGTAGTTGCAGGGGCAACAGTCTGGATGATTGACTGATTTGGCCTTGTAACAATAACCAAAACGGCTTTGCTGTGCTGCTACTGCGAACGGCTGAAAGCAAGGGGAAACTACGGCCGTAATTTTTCCCGGGGCCATGCAGCTTTACTGTATGATTAAATGATGTTGGCGTCCTCTTAGGTAAAATATTCCGGAGGTAAAATAGTCCGCCATTCGGATCTCCGGGCGGGAACTACTCAAGAGGATGCCGTTATCAGGAGAAAGAAAACTGGCGTTCTACGGATCGGAGCGTGGAATGTCAGATCACTTAATCGGGCAGGTAGGTTAGAAAATTTAAAAAGGGAAATGGATAGGTTAAAGTTAGATATAGTGGGAATTAGTGAAGTTCGGTGGCAGGAGGAACAAGATTTCTGGTCAGGTGACTACAGGGTTATAAACACAAAATCAAATAGGGGAAATGCAGGAGTAGGTTTAATAATGAATAGGAAAATAGGAATGCGGGTAAGCTACTACAAACAGCATAGTGAACGCATTATTGTGGCCAAGATAAATACGAAGCCCACACCTACTACAGTAGTACAAGTTTATATGCCAACTGGCTCTGCAGATGACGAAGAAATTGAAGAAATGTATGTTGAAATAAAAGAAATTATTCAGATAGTGAAGGGAGATGGAAATTTAATAGTCATGGGTGACTGGAATTCGAGTGTAGGAAAAGGGAGTGAAGGAAACGTAGTAGGTGAATATGGATTGGGGCTAAGAAATGAAAGAGGAAGCCGCCTGGTAGAATTTTGCACAGAGCACAACTTAATCATAGCTAACACTTGGTTTAAGAATCATGAAAGAAGGTTGTATACATGGAAGACCCCTGGAGATACTAAAAGGTATCAGATAGATTATATAATGGAAAGACAGAGATTTAGGAACTAGGTTTTAAATTGTAAGACATTTCCAGGGGCAGATGTGGACTCTGACCACAATCTATTGGTTATGACCTGTAGATTAAAACTGAAGAAACTGCAAAAAGGTGGGAATTTAAGGAGGTGGGACCTGGATAAACTGAAAGAACCAGAGGTTGCACAGAGTTTCAGGGAGAGCATAAGGTAACAACTGACAGGAATGGGGGAAAGAAATACAGTAGAAGAAAAATGCTTAGCTTTGAGGGATGAAGTAGTGAAGGCAGCAGAGGATCAAGTAGGTAAAAAGACGAGGGCTAGTAGAAACCCTTGGGTAACAGAAGAAATATTGAATTTAATTGATGAAAGTAGAAAATATAAAAATGCAGTAAATGAAGCAGGCAAAAAGGGAATACAACAAACGTCTCAAAAATGAGATCGACAGGAAGTCCAAAATGGCTAACCGGGGTGGCTAGAGGACAAATGTAAGGATGTAGAGTCCTATCTCACTAAGGGTAAGATAGATACTACAGGAAAATTAAAGAGACCTTTGGAGATAACAGAACCACTTGTATGAACATCAAGAGCTCAGATGGAAACCCAGTTCTAAGCAAAGAAGGGAAAGCAGAAAGGTGGAAGGAGTATATAGAGGATCTATAAAAGGGCGATGTACTTGAGGACAATATTACGGAAATGGAAGAGGATGTAGATGAAGATGAAATAGGAGATACGATACTGCGTGAAGAGTTTGACAGAGCACTGAAAGACCTGAGTCGAAACAAGGCCCCCGGAGTAGACAACATTCCATTGGAACTACTGACGGCCTTGGGAGAGCCAGTCCTGACAAAAGTCTACCACCTGGTGAGCAAAATGTATGAAACAGGAGAAATACCCTCAGAGTTCAAGAAGAGTATAATAATTCCAATCCCAAAGAAAGCAGGTGTTGACAGATGTGAAAATTACCGAACAATCAGTTTAATAAGCCACAGCTGCAAAATACTAACACGAATTCTTTACAGACGAATCGAAAAACTAGTAGAAGCCGACCTCGGGGAAGATCAGTTTGGATTCAATAGAAGTACTGGAACACGTGAAGCAATACTGACCTTACGACTTCTCTTAGAAGAAAGATTAAGGAAAGGCAAACCTACATTTGTAGCATTTGTAGACTTAGAGAAAGCTTTTGACAATGTTGACTGGAATACTCTCTTTCAAATTCTAAAGGTGGCAGGGATAAAATACAGGGAGCGAAAGGCTATTTACAATTTGTGCAGAAACCAGATGGCAGTTATAAGAGTCGAGGGACATGAAATGGAAGCAGTTGTTGGGAAGGGAGTAAGACAGGTTTGTAGCCTGTCCCCGATGTTATTCAATCTGTATATTGAGCAAGCAATAAAGGAAACACAAGAAAAATTCGGAGTAGGTATTAAAATCCAGGGAGAAGAAATAAAAACTTTGAGGTTCGCCGATGACATTGTAATTCTGTCAGAGAGAGCAAAGGACTTGGAAGAGCAGTTCAATGGAATGCATATCGGCTTGAAAGGAGGATATAAGATGAACATAAACAAAAGCAAAATCGAGGATAATGGAATGTAGTCGAATTAAGTCGGGTGATGCTGAGGGAATTAGATTAGGAAATGAGATACTTACAGTAGTAAAGGAGTTTTGCTATTTGGGGAGCAAAATAAGTGATGATGGTCGAAGTAGAGAGGATATAAAATGTAGACCGGCAATTGCAAGGAAAGCGTTTCTCAAGAAGAGAAATTTGTTAACATCGAATATAGATTTAAGTATCAGGAAGTCATTTCTGAAAGTATCTGTATGGAGTGTAGCCATGTATGGAAGTGAAACATGGACGATAAATAGTTTGGACAAGATGACAATAGAAGCTTTAGAATTGTGGTGCTACAGAAGAATGATGAAGATTAGATGGGTATATTTCATAACTAATGAGGAGGTATTGAATAGGATTGGGGAGAAGAGAAGTTTGTGGCACAACTTGACGAGAAGAAGGGTTAGGTTTGTAGGACATGTTCTGAGGCATCAAGGGATCACCAGTTTGGTATTGGAGGGCAGCGTGGAGGTTAAGAATCGTAGAGGGAGACCAATGGATGCATACACTAAGCAGATTCAGAAGGATGTAGGTTGCAGTAAGTACTGGGAGATGAAGAAGCTTGCACAGGATAGAGTAGCATGGAGAGCTGCATCAAACAAGTCTCAGGACTGAAGACCACAACAACAACAAGCACCAGCTGTTGCAGTGTGGATGTCAATGTTGTTACCAGTGTGCAGTACTGTTATGCATTTCTAAATATCCTCGGTTGGGTTCGTACGTTCCACTCCAACAACCCTGTACCTTATGTCACCTATCAAATACATCTTTTCATTTTAATTTCTTTCATGTATAATGTGCGAGTGATTTAGCACAACCAGATATTGATGAGTGGGTAACTCCCTTTTCTCTCTATCTTCAAGCTCCAAACTGACTGTGCTAAATCAGCAACACGTCTATAAGACCCTTAAGTTTTGTGCAAATCATGCAGTGAGATACAATATTCTTCGGCGAATGTTGTGTGCCTGAAAATGGACTTATATCTCAATAGGTCGAATAAATTTACATTGTTTACTCTTAGATGAAGTCCTATGAATAAAACACTGGCACCGCTCTGCAGCTCAAAAATTTTGATCGCCAGACCGACGTTCTTTCCAGCGAGCAAAAAGTAAGAAACAGCAAACAAAGCATGTTGCACGTGTTTGTATTATCCACTAAATGATGATTAGTAATCAACGAAATTGGAAAAATGGCCTGAAGCAGATTGTACCATCAAGCTAAACAGACAAAGGACTCCAGTGGCTTGTGGAAGAAAACGTTAAAGATTGCAAACACAGAGTTGACTTGCAATTTAGTATTTTCTTTCAAACGCTTAATTAATGAGTGTATTGCATAATTAAATTACTTCGACAGTTATTATCAGTCCTCTGAAAAGTTGCAGTAGAGTAAATCAAGTGCTGTAGTAGTGAAACGTCCCCTTTGAAAAATTATACACGACTGTGCTTAAACTGACACACAATATTTTTAGCGCAACGCAATCTGACTTCCAAAAATCCCTACGAAAGAATGGCCCTGACTAACATTAACCTATACGTTTCACAAATCACTTACCTCACAAAAATCTTCGTTACTCAAGCTACTGCAGTACAGCGAGCACCACTACTGCCAGCTAAATAAAATATTCAAACTACTGAAGGCACTAACTACTGACAGGCATAGTTAGCAAATGAAAGATTTTAATAGAGAACAAACAATGTATTTACCTCACTAGTCATAATATATATAGCAGTTCATGACACCAATTCTTACAAATTTCAAAACTCCGCCATCTCTCTCCCCACGTCCTCCACTGCTGGCGGCTCACCTCCAACTGCGCAACGCTAGGCGCTGTTCACATCCAGCTGCCGCTGCCCAACACTACAATGGCAGACAACAATGCAAACCAGCCACAGACTGCACACGGCACAGCCAGTGATTTTTATACAGAGCGCTACGTGGCGGCGGCGTTACCAATAAAAAAAACCTAAACAGCCTACTTACAGTAGTCCTTGTGAGTGATTGAGAAGTCTGGGTGGATAGTGTACATTCTTCCGTGAGTTTGGTCTGTCTATAAATGGATGGACTGACATTTGAATAGGCAGACTAAATTTACGTTGTTCACTCGCAGATAACAAATAGTGAATGAAGATATGGAATTACTCTGCCATTGTAACCGAGAGAAAGACATCCCCCTCGTGCCCAATACACGAATGGTATTAGATGCAGACGAAAAAAGAATGTGCTCGACCACTACTAGGGGTGACAAGACGTATATCTGATCGCTACCACACTGAAACTTGAAACGAGAGGGAAGCCATCTGTTTGATTTGGAATTTCAGTTCATATGTAATTCACTTATCAACGATTGGTGGGTAGGAATGACCGAAAAAAATACTTGAACTGTCATAGCGTAAATGAACATGAATTTTCGAAGAGCAAGTGAAGTCACATATCTTTGGAAACGTAAACAAGGTTTCAGGAGAGATGTAAATTTACACGTATGGTCTGCTCGAATATATAGGACAAAGGAGGTGGCCAACCCATTTTTTAAAATTATGATATGTGCGAGAGTGTTCTATAGAGTCAGGCAGAGGTTTGCCACCTCGCATTCGGAGGTGAAGGGCAGAGCATTCGTATGCGACCAGTCGCTACAGGTCACACAAAGCGCCTTTCTCTTTACACCCACTGTTTGCGGATGGTCTAGGAAGGGCATTGCACACGCGAGCAGCCAGTGATCGAGATACTTCATTACATGCAAATGTTCAGGGACGTGCAGTGCGGCGAAGACGCACTCTGTTCTGCAGTATGATACGGATTTCTGTGCGAAGTACGGAATTTTATTACTTTATGAGTTTTTGAAAGGCCGCAATGTTTAGTTAAACACAAACGTTGTAATAATTTACATACCATCCTGGTAGTTATCTCAAGGCAGTACTAAAATGCGAAGCAGTGGCGGCAGTTACTGTTAAATACGGTAGGCGGCCGCTGAAACATAAGGACTCCTCCAGTCCATTGCGGGCTTCGCGGTTGGTTGGACACGTTTTGAGAAGTTGAGGGATCACCAGTTTAGTACTGGAGGGAAGAGTGTCGAGGTTAAAGATCGTAGAGGGAGACCTGTGGTCTTGCAATGTTAATCACCTAATCACTTGAATGTTTTCCTGAAGCGTCGCAGTGATGGGATTTAAAGACCAAAAGACCAAGTCTAGTTTTGGGACGGCTTATGGCGAACGCGACCTCAGCGCCTCTGCCGCCGTGAGCGTGTACTGCACCGCATGGTCCAGTACTTCGGGCGAGAGCTTCTCGCATAACCTCTGACCTTGTAAATCGGTTCTGCACCACTACTACTGGTGTACATGATACAATCTTGTTACATTTAAGGCTATTAACAGTTATAAGGAAAAAAATTAACAATTTATCTTCCGCAGCTCACTATTCAATTAGAAACCGAGAAATTACTCATTAAAGAAAAATTGAAAATATGGGAAATTTTAGACGTAGCCCACGTATGAGAGATTGGGAACACTACACCATTTTAACAAGAAATGTAATTTAGATGTGGAGCTGTTTTGTTACAGACTCGAAGTTTGATTTTAAACCAAATTATATATATATATAGGGTGTTAAAAACTACGTGTACAGAATTTTAGTATGTTAAGAGCAAATAAAATATATTTTTGTGTGATAAATAAGACGCATTTGCACCGTATTCCCTTCAGATGATTTTGATGAGAGCGATGTTCAGAGTCGATGTTTACACGGAACTGTTATCAATTTTATTTAAGAAATGTTGCTGATGTGCAATGGATTGTATCTTGTGGAGCGAGATGAAGCTTTTGATGTAGAAGACAGCATCAGATACTACAGAAGAGCAGGCAGCCCGTTTGACTGAGGCTGTAGCCATTATTGCCGAATCGTGTGGTTGTTTTGAGTACACACATGGCAGTTGAGAATTAATGTAAACTTTCGTTATTTTCAGCAACATTTCTAATAGATTATTCATCAAAAGGCAGTCTGAACACTGTCCCTGAACATCACTAGAGTCAAATCCTTCGCGGTGCGGACATGGTGCAACTGTCTCATTTTTGTCACGTCAAAGAGCTTTTTAACATCTCAGATCAATGAAAAATTTTGTGCACGTTGTACTTCTACACCACGTATCTCACAGGAGTCAATAATACGTCGGAATGAAGTAGTCAGCTTACAGTAGACACAAAGACGCCAACCAAAAAGCGTTCAAATGTGTGTCAAATCTTATGGGACATGACTGCTAAGGTCATCAGTCCCTAAGCTTACACACTACTTAACCTAAACTATCCCAAGGACCAACACGCACACCCATGCCCAAGGGAGGACTCGAAACACTGCCGGGACCAGCCGCACAGTCCATGACTGCAGCGACCCAGACCGCTCGGCTAATCCCACGCGGCAGACGCCAACCACACGAAGAACATGCAATGAGAAGAACATCAGAAATTATCTTGCAGTGACACAGAATGTCGCAGAAGATGTAAAACTGGATATTCACAGGATTTTTTATCATACATCTAATTAGAATGGAGTCATCAGTCATCATCACTGCATAAACATGAACGAGTGTACTAAACTTACCTACAGTATTTACATAGTGAAAACTTGCACCGAGTACATGTTGAAACCAGAAGGTACGGAAGAAGGTGTACAGCGCGTCGGCGAGGCCAAACATTTGTGAAGCCTGTGGCTGTTGCTCCCTGCATAGCGCACCAAAGTCTTCACGGAAGGAGAGTTGCGGCACGTGATAGATCAGTAGGCGATGGCTCAACAGCGGCAACCTGCAACATACATTTATGTATAACACTAAATGATTTGATTCTTGCACAACATTTTCTTTGTTCTGTACTTATGTATCGTTTTAAATGGTTTTAAATAAAAGTTATAGAAATTAAGTAGCAGAATTGCTACTGGTCCAGAATACATCTTACCTTTATATACGAATTTTACGTGTATCGAAAGAAGGTGAACATGTGGCATTTATGTTAATGAAATGAATGATTTGTTCACATTTTTGTAGATGAAGGTAATTTGCCTAGGTTTGTATAACGAATCACGCCCGTCCCTCACAGGTTTATTTCCACCAGTACCTCAGCTCCTACGTTTCAGACTTCACAGTTGATGTGCTGCGTGTCTTCCTGGACTAACACTATCGTAAGAGAGGGTGCCACAGAGTAATTTCCTACAGGATTGGTACCGTAATGGATTTTTCAGTCTGTAGCGGAGTATACGCTGATCTGAAACTTCCGGTATCGAGTGCTTTGCAACTAATCCAGCGACTGAGGACAGCCACGACGCGGTATTCCTGCGCCTAATACTGGACTTTTTGGCCTGTTTGCAACTCGATATGCAGCGCTACAATTTACCTGACATAAAGCACAAAGAATAAAAGCACCACTGTTACACACAAATGTTTGTTTACCAGGTTCAGAAAACATTTGTTTGGGACATCGCTTCGTGAACAGTGCTGTGAGTCTCTTGTTTGACAGTGAAATTTGTTATAGGGAAACGGGTGTCCGTGAGACGTGATCATAAGATAGGCTTTCCGTGCATCGATTCGATGCATGTGTATTAGATACGTCTTACGATGAGAACAACAGTCTTCAAATCGATCTTGATATGTTAAAGAGCATTTAAAGGCGGTGCTAGACAAATTTTTTTCCTTAGTAAATCTGCGACTGCGTTCCGCATACACCTGCCAACAACGGAAAGCTACCATACTACCATACTACCATACTACCATACTACTTGTCGTAGAGTGGTCTCTGGATACCACAATTACTTGAGGGCATCAGTGTCAATTAAAGAATGAAGGTCCATGGTAACGAATTTCGTGTGATTTCTGGTCTCCTGTTTCTCCAGAAAGCAACCCTATACAAGACAAAAATCGGATGGCTCTAAGCACTATGGGATTTAACATCTGAGGACATCAGCCCCCTAGATTTGGAACTACTTAAACCTAACTAACCTAACGATATTACACACATCGGTGCCCGAGTCAGGATTCGAACCTGCGACCGTAGCAGCAGCGTGGTTCCGTACTGAAGCGCCTAGAACCCTCGGCCACAGCGGCCGGCATTTACAAGACTCCTAATGTCATGATGGTAAGGCTCACAAGTCAATTATCCATATAATGTATCCCAATTGCAGCCCGTTGCGCTTCGACATACAATGCCATACTTATTCGAATAACAAGCTGGATACTCAGAATCTGTGCCGTGAGGATATTCATCTTTTGCATTCCAGAGATGGAGGAAATGGGTGGATACTGACGTCAGTATGGATAATCATTGAGGATGAAATTCGGGAGAGCGATGATTTTATAATGGTGCAACGGAAACTAAAGAAGGAATGAGGAGATCATATAATTTCCACCACAAGTGTAGGGAAAGGCCTTGAAACTTGCGAACACCTTGTAGGTTTACTACATACCAGTGATGATTATTCATTTTATTTATTTATTTGCTATTTTCTATTATTAATATCGAAAAAAGACCGAATGTTGCACATGAATTGGAATGAACAAGTATGTAATATCTTAAAATTTCAAATGTGTTTGCGATAACTGAGCATTATGCTTTTTAGGGGGGGGGGGGGTGGCGAAATCTCCATCGAATAGCTACATTAAAACAAAAAATTACAATAATAACTAAAAAAAGTCTCAATACTCCCATTTGGCTTCTCCCGTGGGCTTACATTAAACATGACTTTTGTTTCTTCTAAGAATTGCATCCAATCTGTCGTTTCCTCCGAGTTCTCTTCGTACAGTGAGACAATTAATTCACTTTCTGTCATGCTAACTGGAACGTCATGCACTATCATGTCCGGCCCACGTTTCCTAGATGGCTCGCATATTTAGCTTAGAATTTTATTTCAGGTTCCTGAGTTCCTCCTCTATTTCTAATTGCTTGTCAACGAGCGAGCCAAAGGACTGTCTTGCTTTTGTTTTCTTCTAAGGTTAGTATTCTCTTTTTCTAATTGTTCTATGCGCCCAGTCAGTTTTTCGTGCGACATTGCGTAATGTGTGAGTTTGTATTTCGAATATAGTACTTTTGCGACAGTAACCTCTGTGGTTGTGCGTAATTACTCATCAGTGTGGCGTAGCATGTCCTCAAGTTCGTCCGACTATACATTACTTGTTTCTGAGCGATCGGAGGTTTTTGTGAAGTGCTTTGTTGCAATCTCTCTGTCAGTTTTTGCCTCGCCCGTGTTACACAATGTGCAGATGACATACTTGGGCCCTGCTGTCCCGGTACTCACGCATACACACAGACGCCGTCGTTGCTGACGTCTGTGCTGTGTCCGCAGTCGTCGATGTCATACGCTGTTCAAAAAATGGCTCTTAGCACTATGGGACTTAACTTCTGAGGTCATCAGTCCCTTGAAACTTAGAACTACTTAAACCTAACTAACCTAAGGACAGCACACACATCCATGCCCCAGGCATGCTACCGTCGCGGTCACGCGGTTCCAGACTGTAGCGCCTAGAACCGCTAGGCCACCCCGTCCGGCTCATACGCTGTCTCTGCCGACGAAGACGATGTTCCCCGGTAACCTGCGGTGCGACAGCTGGGGGCGGTGGCGCAGTCTGTGTACGCAGTAAGAGTACGCGACGGGGCCAGGGGCGCGGAGAGCGACAATTAGACGCAGACGAATACGCGAAGAGTGTCTCGTACTATCCCAGTAGCGTGCGCTCGGGCTGCAGTCACTCACAGTGAAAGTGATGCCACTACACGCAATCGCAAACAGAACGCAAACGTTACTGGGTTGCGTTTTCCACAGGAAATACGTAATACAAACGGAGTGGACAATAACCCACTATCTACACGGCGGCCGTCTTGCCCGTCAGTGATGATACAATATTGATTACAACAGTCAATTGAAGAGCACATGCGTTAGTGCACAGAGTGGCAAGTCAACAGAAGACGTAATAAATTCTCGCCAGAAGGAGCTGAAGTGTCCAGATATACACATGCCTGGGTGACCACTATAATGGAAAACAACTGTCGACAATGTCCACAGAAAGGCTGCCCCCAGGGGTCAGTTCGCGATCCATAGTTTTGGCTAATTGCGCTAGAGCCATCACTACAACGTCACATGACTGCAGTAAATAAGTGGATTGCTAGAATTTTGAGACAGCCTACTGTAAACGGTGACACTACAGCTATAGAAGATATGCGTAATCCTGCATGCTCGAATAGAAAGAACAAATGAAAGCTCCGTTGCCGCCGTTGCACCTCTGCGACTCGTCATACAACTCCGGTTTTCGACTTTTCGCAGACATTGAACCGACCGTAATCATCGCAACTTACGCTAGCAGATCAGGCCCTTCACCAGCAGTCAAACAGTATGTGCAGATAGCCTTCTCAGTATCGGAACCCTATAGGGGCCCGAATTGTGATTTGGGTAATATTGTATTTGCGGTGAGTTGGTTAAGAAGGCGACTGCATATTATCTTTTCTAAAATTTTTGAGATTGCAGGCAAAACAATATCTCCCTATAATGTACAGTGAACCAACAATCCATGCGCAATAAGCATTCCAGATGTGGAATAGGGAAATAATAACCCAGATGTGGAGTACCAATTGGTTTCCTCAAAAACAACATTATTCTGCTACAAACACAGTTTAATCACCTTTACACTGAATGCTTTGTCTGAGCATCTACTTTATTACCCTAACAGTCTCCCGTGCCACTACCAATGTTTGTCCGAGTCATCCTATATCATTTCCGCGCTCACATTGGCCAACTCCACCTCTTTTTATTGATTCTGAGGTGTATGTCCACAGCAGTTCCCCTGCAGAACTTAGCTAGGGGTGTCAGGTGACCTCCTTCCCTTCAGGAGGCCTAATCCGCTTCCGTAAGACACCCATCTCCAAATTGACTCCTCTGACAACCTACTCTGATACTTAACTGCAGGAGCCCTTGATTATATTGAAACCGATCATGACTCAACAGTCAGTTCTAATCTGCACTCCATACCTTCAAACCTACGCCACAATAGCCCGCACAAAATAATCCAAGAACACCAGTACAAAATCTTGGCTGCCTCCTCTATCCGTACTCATACCAGAGGCAACCTTGTCACCGCCTACACCACGAAAATGCCTCCAACACTACGTCCTTCCCATCTATCCACTTGGCTTCTCCTCATCCCACTTGCTCTTGAAACATTCACAGAATCCTGCAAGTCCTGCAGCTCCTTCGTCCGGATCTTTTGTAAGTAGGCTGTTTAGGTTTTTATGTTGGTGACGTCACGTAGCGCTCTGTATTAAAATCGCTGACTGCGCTGTGTGCAGTCTATGGCTGGTTGGACCCATTGTTGGATTATTCGCTACTGTAGTGTTGGGCAGTTGGATGTGAACAGCCCTTAGCGTTGGGCAGTTGGAGGTTAGACGCCAGCAGTGATGGATGTGGGGAGAGAGATGCCAGGTTTTTGAGATGTTAATATGAGCGGACGATCTGGATGTGTGTCCGTCAGAAAAAGGAAATTTGTCAAAATAGATGTCTTGATTTATACATAAATTATGACTTTTGAACACTATTAAGATAAATACATTGTTTGTTCACTATCAAAGTTTTTCATATGTTAACTATACGCCTATCAGTAGTTAGTGCCTGTAGTAGTTAGAATTTTTATTTAGCTGGCAGCATTGGGGCTCGCTGTATTCCAGTAGTTCGAGTAATGAATATTTTGGTGAGGTAAGTGATTCATGGAGGGTATAGGTTATTGTTAGTCAGGGCCGTGCTTTTGTAGGGATTATTAAAAGTCAGATTGCTTTGCGCTAAAATATTGTGTGCTAAAATATTGTGTGTCAGTTTAGAAATGATCAGAATAAGTAAAGAGAAAACTGTCTGAGTACGTTCAGCTTTACTAAGCTGTTTCTGTATCAAATAACGTAGAAGTTTAAAATTTCAAATGTGTTTGCGATAACTGAGAATTATGCTGTTTAAGCGGGGGGGGGGGGGGGGGGGGGCGGTGCGGAAATCTACATCGAATAGCTACATTAAAACAAAAAATTACAATAATAACTAAAAAAGTCTCAATACTCCCATTTGGACATCTGGCGCACAAACATCTATTTGTGCGAATTTCAGAAGGCACACACTACTGGGATTATGCTATGCGGTATTGGTAGATCAGAAAATTTTATAATTTTTAATTCTAGACGATACTACTAGAACACTATACTACACAGCACTACACCACATTTTTGTACCTGGTATTAGGAACCAGCTGGATTTCTCATTCTGGATAGTTAAACCCCGGCGCACTGGTGTGCAATTGAGGAATCACAGGGAATTTGACATCCAAGGTGTAGATTGGGAGATGGCTATCACGCTCTCAGAAATTCCTTCCCGGTACTCCGCGAAGCTCGTCTGCTCACTGCTTCCAAAAAATGGTTCAAAATGGCTCTGAGCACTATGGGACTTCTGAGGTCATCAGTCCCCTAGAACTTAGAACTAGTTAAACCTAACTAACCTAAGGACATCACACTCATCCATGCCCGAGGCAGGATTCGAACCTGCGGCTGTAGCGAAGCGCGGTTCCAGACTGTAGCGCCTAGAACCGCTCGGCCACCTCGGCCGGCTCACTGCTTCCAGAAGGTTGTTGTAGGTGGGTGTTCTGCCGTGGTGAGTCTCGTTAAGGTGACGTATGGCCTGTTGCTGGTTGCCTCCCACCCATGTAGGCTTGCAGTTCATAAGCTGATATCTTCACTGCCAGCGAGATCAGTTTGTGCCACAGTTGCCCATTCCTTATTATGGTATGGACTGATGGACTGTTACATTTTCATATTTGTAACATCTTCTCTAACGGCACACTCCCAGACGATGTGATCCGAGTTAGTGATTGCTCCACATTCACAAGTGTCTGTTGTACACTATTGTATTTTTAATAAGTAGTTAGGTTACGGGCAATGTCCCGACAGGTAGCGTATAGCCCCATCGGTCGGAAGAAAGTATGTTATTCTTGATCTTTCTTTTATGTTAGGAAGTGACAGGTAGATTCTCCTCCATGTTTCTGCCCTGTCCCAGCTTTCATGCTGTCTTCTGTCAGTGAATGTTTTTGTTTCCTTTCTCGATACCCCCTCCCCCCTTGTGCCCAGTGTCTCCTTATCACTCTCTCGCTTTTTGAGCAAATACTTTGCACCTCCCTTCCTTATTCCTAGGTCGACAGGTAGCAAGGCTAATATCACCGGCAGCGCGTCAGTCAGTGTTGTTCTACACGCGCCTCTCAAGCTAGTTCAGTAATGGCTCTGTGCCAACATCCCAGAACGTTGGACCACAAACAGAGCCCTGGGGGCAACCTTTGGCGATGTCTTTCGCAATTTTGTTTGCAGAGTATTCTAAGTGCACCTGTCTGTCTGTGCAATAACCTTGTAAACTGTGATAGGAACACCTTGAACAATTCATCGGTTTAAGTCTTTTGAACAGGGCAGGCCCACAAAAAACGCCCCAGCAATATCAATCATGATGCCTATAGCATACTTGTCGTTTGAGGTGTTCACAATATCCATTGCCTGATTTATCGTATGCTCGGTGTATGTCTCTTCCTTGCAACCGTACTGCAGGGGCTCATGCCTAGTAACTGTCTGCAGCCCCTCGGACGGCGGCACATAAGCTTTTTTTGTGCTTTGGATAGAGAATTTACCAATAAGCCGGCCTGTAAGATTTCGGTTCTCTTGGGTCTTTGTCTTCTCCTCGTTTTTAGTACAATGACATTAAAGATTTTCCACACTATTGCCACACGATCCTGCAAAAGACATTCGTTTGGTAACACTATTTTATATGGTACAATGTGGCCCACGAGCTGATGCAACACTTTTTCCAGTATTCTGTCAGGTCCTGCTGCTTTGTTCTTCTTCTTTAACTTCATTATTGCCAGTCTCACTTCATCCTGGGCAAATGGAATCACAGCACTGCTGTTCACTTGCTGCTCTAATAATTCAGGACAAAAATTCTGATGGAACTCTGTGTCTTCCATCGTTCTGTCATCCGGCAACAAATCTCTGAGTAGGTACTGCGGTGATGTTTTCCAATCTGTCGTCATCAGGCTGTCGGATCTTCTCAGGGTTGATTATACAGCGGGTGATCAAACCTTATTTGTTGGAAGTTCGTATGGAAAACCCCAAACATCTAGTACCATTTGGTCCTTAATATACGCCTCCTGTTTTTCTACTCTTGTTTGGTGTAGTAGTTCTTTATATTATTTGTCCCTTCGATAGAGAATCAGCCAGTTGCTCGGCCACCATTGACCAGACGTTTTCAATTGGAGAGAGATCTGGAGAATGTGCTGGCCAGGGCGGCAGTCGAACATTTTCTGTATACAGAAAGGCCCGTACAGGGCCTGCAACACGTGGTCGTACATTATCCTGCTGAAATGTGGGGTTTCGCAGGGATCGGATGAAGGGTAGAGCCACGGGTCGTAACACATCTGAAATGTAACGTCTACTGTTCAAAGTGCTGCCAATGCGAACAAGAGGTGACCGAGACGTGTAACCAATGGCATCCCAAACCATCACGCCGGGGGATACGCCAATATGGCGGTGACGAATACACGCTTCCAATGTGCGTTCACCGCTATGTCGCCAAACTCAGATGCAACCATCATGATGCTGTAAACAGAACCTGGATTCATCCGAAAAAATGACGTTTTGCCATTCGTGCACTCACGTTCGTCGTTGAGAACACAATCGCAGGCGTTCCTGTCTGTGATGCAGCGTCAAGGGTAACCGCAGCCATGATCTCCAAGCTGATAGTCCATACTGCTGCAAACATCGTCGAACTGTTCGTGCAGATGGTTGTTGCCTTGCAAACGTCCCCATCTGTTGACTCAGGGATCTAGACATGGCTGCACGATCCTTTACAGCCATGGGGATAAGACTCCTGTCATCTCGACTACTAGTGATACGAGACCGTTGGAATCCAGCACGATGTTCCGTATTACCCTCCTCAACCCACCGATTCCATATTCTGCTAACAGTCATTGGATCTCGCCCAGGGCGAGCAGCGATTTCGTGATACGATAAACCGCAATCGCGGTAGGCTACAATCCGACCTTTATCAAAGTCGGAAACGTGATGGTACGCATTTCTCCTCTTTACACGAGGTGTCACAACAACGTTTCACCTGGCAACGCAGGTCAACTGCTGTTTGTGTATGAGAAACCGGTTGGCAACTTTCTTCGTGTCAGCATGTTGTAAGTGTCGCCACCGGTGCCAACCGTGTGTGAATGCTCTGAAAAGCTAATCATTTGCATATCACAGCATCTTCGTCCTGTCGGTTAAATTTCGCGTTTGTAACACGTCCTATTCGTCGTGTAGCAATTTTAATGGCCAGTAGTGTAAAATGTTCCTAAGGCGGTCACCACGTGTTCGTCACAGAATCAATGTATCTTTGTCACCGTTATGTCTTTATTGGCACCACAATCACGGCCATTCGATGTTGACCAGATGTTATGATCTATGCTGTAACGGGCATGCGAGGTAATGGCTCCTGAATACATAGTATGTGTGGGTCCAACTGCTCTAATACTTTCCCGAGTTCCTCAGGCACCATGGCACTGCGCATCTCATTTATATGGCCGATTTTAATCATTTGTCTCTGTTCAATTGGCGCTGGTGTGCGATCTGACGGTAAGTGAATGCTACGGGAATCTAGTGAGCACATAGCTACGGGGCCATCGCAACGTGTAATCATATACAATTTGGCCATGTGTCACCACTAATTGCCTGTACAGATGCTCAGTGTGAAGTGCCTTCTGTCTCCTCTTAAAAGACGAAGTCCAGTAGAGTTTGCAGTTCCTTCGTATCTGTAGGCAAGTTGTTGACACTTAGCTGAATGTGATCAATCTCATCCAAGACAGCAAAATTTATGGAACAGCCTTCACGATGACTGTGCCTAACCAGATGTCTTGTTGCTATCGTTAATATATGCATATGCTCTAATTTAGTTGATCTCATTGCTTTTTCACACATTTCGGAAACAGGTCGCAGGGCGGGCCATAAATTTCTTCCATCACTGTTTCTACCCTTTTCGAGTTAACATCTGTAATTTTTATGATATGTGTATCCTCATAAAGTGCTGGGTGCTATCAGACTTCCCTACCACAACGTGTTGCATGCTCTCACATCTTGCATTTATGCACTTTTTCTGAATTTAATAGTATGTAGTTCTTGAAGTACTCCTTGTCTAGAGGTAGACATGCTATCCGTTCCTTGTTTTCATTTCTTCTCAGCCATTTCCAGAAACTCCCCTCCTTTTCTCCATTAATCTTCCTGATGACATTTTCATTGTCCATCTCGTCATGGCCCTTGCCTAGATGGTGAGTCACGTTTCGGTTTGTGTCGCTATGTCTCTTCTCGCTCTGCCCTTCACATTCGACCAATATATTTTAGCCCTTTCTGCATCTCGCTTCCTTTTCGATGGAGGTTTCCGTCGTTCACAAACATGTCAGGTAACTTTATAATCCGTTTGATCAGTGGGCTCCATAGCTTTTTTCCTAGATACCATTTCACCTTCTTGGACTGGCGAAGTCATATTTCCTGCGTCTGTATTTACTCTGTGGTTTCCTGTGATGCTCGCCAGTGAATTACGCAGTGGTACAGAACCCATATTTGGTTCTTTGAATATCCCGCTGCAAGAACATATGGTACGCCGCACTTTCTTTACTTCGTTGGCTTTCTTCCTTTTCGCATATGGAATGGTATTTTTACAGTTCTTTTCTAGATGGTCACACTCTCCACAGTGGAAGCATGTCTGTTTGTTTTCCTTATATTACTTTACAATATGCCGGTAGCCGTGGCAGTTATAGCATTGGTTAATTGAAACGTAGTTCTTCACAATGGTTGATCGAAACCCGTTGTATACTCGTTTCTGCGTAAATAATTGTGGTCTGACTTTTGCATTTACCTTCAGTGCATAATTTACTGTCAGCTACTCCCGTGGGCCTACTTTAAATATGACTTTTGTTTCTTCTAAGAATTGCATCCTATCTGTCGTTTCCTCCGAGTTCTCTTCGTACAGTGGGACAATTAATCCACTTTCTGTCATGCTAACTGGGACGTCATGCACTATCATGTCCGGCCCACGTTTCCTAGATGGCTCACATATTTAGCTTAGAATTTTATTTCAGGTTCCTGAGTTCCTCCTCTATTTCTAATTGCCAGTCAACGAGCGAGAGAAAGGACTGTCTTGCTTTTGTTTTCTTCTAAGGTTAGTATTCTCTTTTTCCAATTGTTCTATGCGCCCAGTCAGTTTTTCGTGCGACATTTCGTAATGTGTGAGTTTGTATTTCGCCGACATCTTCCCATTTTTTGTTTAATCTTAATGGGTGCTTTGTTTCTCCGTCTACTGAGATTAACATGACCTACTGAGTCTCTCCCTCGCCCTACTGGTGCCATTATCTAGGCTGTGTATGGTGTTACACGGTATTAGCGGAATTTCACCTGGGCATGACTAATTTTCTTTGCCACGTGCTCCTAGTCTCGTACGGATGTACTGTGGTGACGAAATACTCAGTTATCGTGTTCAGGTACCACAGGTGTTCCCAAGTTGTTATTGTTCCCATGAATTATGTAAACTTAGCTGCCACCCCACAACAACGATATCTGATAGTCAAAGTAGGAAAACCGTGCATTATAATGGTATGTTGTGTTGATTTGCTGTGCTCATCTGCCGCCTAGTATGTAGTCCTTTTTCAGACAAAAAACAAACCCAAAAACTGAAGACCAAACGGATTCCTAAAGATTTGTTGATGACTAAATCCTGTAACCATCTCATTCACTGTTGTCCGTCAGTCACATTTCTTTACCCCGTCCTGAATTAAATTACCTTAGTGGCATGTATAGCTGTAAAGATTACGCTCCAGGGAAAAAAGTGCAAGAAATATTCACGAATTATGGTAAGTTCCAGAAAGGTTTGAATGTACATTGTTTTGTACCTTATTAAATACTCCTCAGTTCCGTTCTTGTCTTCGTCTATCGTGTATGTCGGTATCTGCTCCAACACGGAATGCATGTCATGTACCCAATCCTTTAATTTCCTGTCTAGCATGTCCCTCACAAGTTCCATGTCCTTAATCCATCCATCGAGTCGCTGAAGAGTGGTGTGGTTACCCTGTGACACACAGAAAATAGTTCAAATTACTTGCACTATATTCAGAAGCTGCAGTCATCATAACGTACATGTAATTTTATTATATAACATTTAAATTATTGCTGGTGTATGACGATCCATTCAGTTTTGTGCAGCCATTACAAGATTAATGCAAAGTAAGTTTCTAGCAATATCTTATCAGCCACACAGAATCCTCAACCTGCAGATTCAGAAAAGGAAACTACAGCTAGAGTAAAGACATTTAAATGTATGAATGCATGTCCTATCGGCAGTGTGATTGAATAAAATGTTCAAGGGCTACTAGAAGCGTCACGTTCCTACTTGTATAGACACACGTCACGGTTGGGATTCCGTGATTTTATTCAGAGATATGAACGATTTTCAAAATGAGATCGTTGATTATTGCATCAAAACCTTACTCGTTACCAGTGAAGTGAGAAACATGTACACATATTGTGACAATATTCATACGTAATGGTGGACAACAAGCACTCCATACCAGAAAGAGTTCCTCAGTTAATTTTGCCCATATTAAATGTCAGTTAGATTCAAATTTTGTAGCGTTTTCCTGTTGTCTTGCTGCTCACTTTTCCTGAACATTTACGATTGTTGTTGGATGTCTGGCGTGTATCATCTATTCCTTAATATGTCTGGAGTCTTGCAGATTTGGAGTCATAAAGAAAAGTTTATGGATTTAAGAGTTTCAGATGTGAAAAAATGAGCCCGTCCCAGTTGTCCTAACAGAGGAGCAAAATCAGAGATCTGTTGAATGGACTAAGATAACCAGTATGTACGGCGAAGGTTTATCACAGAAAAGGTTATCGTAAAGAGCGCCAAGAGAAGTGTTGTAGGACCACTCTCGTTCTCTACATACGTGAACGATGTAAGTGGCAGGGTGAGCAGGAATCTGTGACGGTTTGCTGATGACGCTGTAGTCTACGAGAAAGTGTCGTCACTGAGTGACTGTAGGAAGAGGCACGATTACTTGGACAGAATTTCTGTTTGGTGTGATGATTAGTGGGCTGCTTCAAATACAGAAAAATGTAAGCTAATAGAGATGTGTAACATAAACAATCCAGTAATGTTCGAATAAGTGTCTGTAGTGTGCTGATCGACACAGTTAAATCGGTTAAATACGTAAGCGGAGCGTCGCAGGGCGACGTCAAATGGAACGAGCACATAAAGGGTGTCGCACGGAAGACGAATGGTCGACTTCGGTTTATTGACAGAATTTTAAGTAACTGTAGATGATCGCACATTCAACACTTCTGAGACCAATTTTTGAGTACTGCTCGATAGGACTTCCGTTAATTGGGAGAATTTTAAGCAAATGTAGGTGACCACACATTCAGCTCTAGTGAGACCCATTCTTGAGTACTACTCTGTAGTCTGAGATCCTCTCAGAGTCGGATTAAAGAAGAGGATCGAATCAGTTTCGAGGCGTCCTGTTAGAGTTGTTATCGGTAGGTTCGATCAGCACGAGACTATTATGGATATACTCCGTGAATTCAAGACGATACGTTCTTTTCGAGAAACACGACTGAGTAACTTTAAAGAACACATTTACGACTGACTGCAGATTGTTTCTACTGTAACTAACTTCCATCTTATTTAATGACGGAAAAGGTAACATAAGAGAAATTAGGGTTCGTGCATAGGCACACAGACAGTGTATTCTCTCTCGCCCCATTTTCTCTTGTTCCATTTGTGAGCGGAACAGGAAAGAGAATGCCTAGCAATGATACGAGATACCCTCCACCACTCACCATAGTGTGGCCTGCGGAGTGTGTATGTAAATGTAACTGTGGAGCAGAACATGTATTCTTTATAAGTTAACCCAAACTGCGTGTTCTCTGTTACTGTCACGGGACATGGGGCGACCAAACTTCGGCTGTAGCCACTCTTCCTCGGCTGCTGGTCGCACAGCATACTTGGTAGTGGTGCGCGTTGTGGAGTCTGCCGGCGGGTGTCAAATTAGACACTGAGGCGTCCTTTGGTGCTTCAGTGGGGAGAGGAGTTTCAGTGGGAGGCGAACTGATCCGGTTTCAGTTCCTCTTCCAATCAGAATTTCAACTTGTTAAAAATGTCCACATACGGCACTAAGAAGATAACGTTCTTGGAAAAGTTATTGGACAGCTACTCTGTGAAGTATGTAGATCAAATAGCGCGAAGGAGCCCCACAGTATTCAGTTTGAGAATGAGGATTCAGAAGAGATTCATCTACCAAAGATAACGTAAGCTACTGTGAACAAATACAATGATGGCAATGGGAAGTGTAGCACCATAAGGGACAAGTCCGACACTTTGTGGAGATGTTCATCACACAAGGGGGAATTAAACAATTAAACTTTCGTTCCATGTATAACTGACGGCCATCATCAACGTCAATATGAGTCGTGACACCCACGGACGTAAACAACCTGTTCGTTCGTTGCAACATGATGGCAATATCCTCTGAGGTTTATCTTGTGCAAGTTTTTGCTGTACCACAAACTAATGCTATGTCAGCTGAAGAGCCGGCCACGGTCTCCGAGTGCTTCTAGGTGCTTCAGTCCGAAGCCGCGCGACTGCTACGGTCGCAGGTTCCAATCCTTCCTCGGGCACGGGTGTGTGTGATGCCCTTAGGTTAGTTAGGTTTAAGTAGTTATAAGTTCTAGGGGACTGATGACTTCAGATGTTAAGTCCCATAGTGCTCAGAGCCATTTTAACTATTTTTTTGTCAGCGGGAGAAGGTTGCTGGTTTGAAATTACATTTCCTCCAATTCCACCCCTGACAAGCTTCATGGGTGACACGTCAGAGGCCCGTGAAAACCTGCCAAGGATTGTACATTGGTCAAGGTATTTATAGTATTAACTAGAGTGTGGGAACTTGCAAAATCCAGTTCGAATATCCTAATTGGGACCGTGGTCATGGATGTTAGAGAAATGTAGGGTCCCCCTGAATAGGTCAGGCGTGCACTACACGCCGGAAGCGGCTACGAGGGTAGCGGAGTACGTGTGGAGTGCACATGGGGTTTTTTTAGGTTAGAGAATTCCCTCCCTAGGCCCGACAAGACGCCTCCTGAGACGCGGCAAGGCAGGAGTAGGCAAAATGCAACAGGGAATAAAAATATTAATGTGCTGATAGTAAACTGCAGGAGCGTCTATAGAAAGGTCCCAGAACTGCTCTCATTAATAAACGGTCACAACGCCCATATAGTACTAGGGATAGAAAGTTGGCTGAAACCACATGTAAACAGTAATGAAATCCTAAACTCAGATTGAAATGTATACCGCAGAGACAGGTTGGACAGTGAAGCGGGAGGCGTGTTTATAGCGATAAGAAGTGCAATAGTATCGAAGGAAATTGACGGAGATTCGAATTGTGAAATGATTTGGGTGAAGGTCACGGTTAAAGCAGGCTCAGACATGGTAATTGGATGCCTCTATTGGCCCCCTGGCTCAGCAGCTGTTGTGGCTCAGCACCTGAAGAATAATTTGGAAAATATTTCGAGTAGATTTCCCCACCATGTTAAAGTTCTGGGTGGAGATTTTAATTTGCCGGATATAGACTGGGAGACTCAAACGTTCATAACGGGTGGCAGGGACAAAGAAACCAGTGAAATATTTTTAAGTGCTTTATCTGAAAACTACCTTGAGCAGTTAAGCAGAGAACCGACTCGTGGCGATGACATATTAGACCTTCTGGTGACGAACAGACCCAAACTATTTGAATCAGTTAATGCAGAACAGGGAATTAGCGATCATAAAGCGGTTACTGCATCGATTATTTCAGCCGTAAATAGAAATATTAAAAAAGGTAGGAAGATTTTTCTGTTTAGCAAAAGTGACAAAAAGCAGATTACAGAGTACCTGACGGCTCAACACAAAAGTTTTGTCTCAAGTACAGATAGTGTTGAGGATCAGTTCAAAACCATCGTACAATATGCGTTAGACGAGTATGTGCCAAGCAAGGTCGTGGGAAAGAGCCACCGTGGTACAACAACCGAGTTAGAAAACTGCTGCGGAAGCAAAGGGAACTTCACAGCAAACATAAACATAGCCAAAGCCTTGCAGACAAACAAAAATTACGCGAAGCGAAATGTAGTGTGAGGAGGGCTTTGCGAGAGGCTTTCAATGAATTCGAAAGTACAGTTCTATGTACTGACTTGGCAGAAAATCCTAATAAATTTTGGTCCTATGTCAAAGCGGTAGGTGGATCAAAACAAAATGTCCAGACACTCTGTGACCAAAATGGTACTGAAACAGAGGATGACAGACTAAAGGCCGAAATACTAAATGTCTTCTTCCAAAGCTGTTTCACAGAGGAAGACTGCACTGTGCTTCCTTCTCTAGATTGTCGGACAGTTGACAAAATGGTAGATATCGAAATAGACGACAGACGGATAGAGAAACAATTAAAATCGCTCAAAAGAGGAAAGGCCGCTGGTCCTGATGGGATACCAGTTCGATTTTACACAGAGTACGCGAAGGAACTTGCCCCCCTTCTTGCAGCGGTGTACCGTAGGTCTTTAGAAAAGCGAAGCGTTCCAAAGGATTGGAAAAGGGCACAGGTCATCCCCGTTTTCAAGAAGGGACGTCGAACAGATGTGCAGAACTATAGAGCTATATCTCTAACGTCGATCAGTTGTAGAATTTTGGAACACCTATTATGTTCGAGTACAATGTCTTTTCTGGAGACTAGAAATCTACTCAGTAGGAATCAGCATGGGTTTCGAAAAAGACGGTCGTGTGAAACCCAGCTCGCGCTATTCGTCCACGAGACTCAGAGGGCCTTAGACACGGGTTCACAGGTAGATGCCGTGTTTCTTGACTTCCGCAAGGCGTTTGACACAGTTCCCCACAGTCGTTTAATGAACAAAGTAAGAGCATACGGACTATCAGATCAATTGTGTGATTGGATTGAGGAGTTCCTAGATAACAGAACGCAGCATGTCATTCTCAATGGAGAGAAGTCTTCCGAAGTAAGAATGATTTCAGGTGTGCCGCGGGGGAGTGTCATAGGACCGTTGCTATTCACAATATACATAAATGACCTAGTGGATGACATCGGAAGTTCACTGAGGCTTTTTGCAGATGATGCTGTGGTGTATCGAGAAGTTGCAACAATGGAAAATTGTACTGAAATGCAGGAGGATCTGCAGCGAATTGACGCATGGTGCAGGAAATGGCAATTGAATCTCAATGTAGACAAGTGTAATGTGATGCGAATACATAGAAAGATAGGTCCCTTATCATTTAGCTACAAAATAGCAGGTCAGCAACCGGAAGCAGTTAATTCCATAAATTATCTGTGAGTACGCATTAGGAGTGATTTAAAATGGAATGATCATATAAAGTTGATCGTCGGTAAAGCAGATGCCAGACTGAGATTCATTGGAAGAATCCTAAGGAAATGCAATCCGACAACAAAGGAAGTAGGTTACAGTACGCTTGTTCGCCCACTGCTTGAATACTGCTCAGCAGTGTGGGATCCGCACCGGATGGGGTTGATAGAAGAGATAGAGAAGATCCAACGGAGAGCAGCGCGCTTCGTTACAGGATCATTTAGTAATCGCGAAAGCGTTACGGAGATGATAGATAAACTCCAGTGGAAGACTCTGCAGGAGAGACGCTCAGTAGCTCGGTACGGGCTTTTGTTAAAGTTTCGAGAACATACCTTTATCGAAGAGTCAAGCAGTATATTGCTCCCTCCTACGTATATCTCCCGAAGAGACCATGAGGATAAAATCAGAGAGATTAGAGCCCACACAGAAGCATACCGACAATCCTTCTTTCCACGTACAATACGAGACTGGAATAGAAGGGAGAACCGATAGAGGTACTCAGGGTACCCTCCGCCACACACCGTCAGGTGGCTTGCGGAGTATGGATGTAGATGTAGATGTAGACATAGCTAGATGAAGTCCGCCTTCTGTTATAACCTCAGCTCCAAATAATAACGGAATTTTTCCAATCTATGTCCTACTTTGATACAATTAATTACGTGACTGATATGCTACATACACATAAATATTTCAATTTGTTATCTAGAATAACTTTCACTGGCATTCGTTGTTCTGATTATTACTTTTAATATGCAGATTTTTTCAGTGAATGTAGTTTTATGAACATTATCTTAATGAAAAAATGATTGAAACCACCTGTGTCTAAAGGCGTAACATCTATGACACTTCAGATTTTCCAAGAATGTAACATGATATGCACATTGAAATACCATTGAAAGGTCACAAAAATGCCAACTAGCGAAATGTTATTAAACACACCAAAAAAAAGTTTTGCATCACCCCTGCTCCCAGAACTATTGAAGCTAGACGTTGGCTGCGGATATTGTATCATACACATAGTCCATTTGGCTGTTCAGAGATGTCACTAAACCCGCACAAAGATATAAACAAACCATGTATGGCTCAAATGGCTCTGAGCACTATGGGACTTAACTTCTGAGGCCATCAGTCCCCTAGAACTCAGAACTACTTAAACCTAACTAACCTAAAGACATCACACACATCCATGCCCGAGGCAGGGTTCGAACCTGCGACCGCAGCGGTCGCGCGGTCCCAGACTGTAGCGCCTAGAACCGCTCGGCCACCACGACCGGCAAACAACCATGTTTGATCAGTGCTTATAAGACGGAGGGGGTCCGACAACCGATCAGTTCCAGTCACTTTACCAGGAAGGAGGTAAACGGATCGTGTTGTCTGTAGTTCAACCATGCGTATACGGCCAATACCGCGGTTCGATCGCGTCCGCATTGTTATTTTGTGTCAGGAAGGGCTCTCAACAAGGGAAATGGCAGCGCTTCTCCGAGTGAACCAAAGCGATGGAGGAGATACAGAGAGACAGGAACTGTCGACGAAATGCGTTGCTCAGGTCGCCCAAGGGCTACTACTGCAGTGGATGACCGCTACCTACGGATTATGGCTAGGAGGAACCGTGACAGCAACGAAACCATGTTGAATAATGCTTTTCGTGCAGCCAGGACGTCGTGTTACGACTCAAACTGTGCGCAATAGCCTGCATGATGCGGAACTTCACTCCCGACGTCCATGGCGAGATCCATCTTTGCAACCACGATACAATGTAGCGGTACAGATGGGCCCCAACAACATGCCGAATGGACCGCTCAGGATTGGCATCACGTTCTCTTCACCGATTAATGTCGCATATGCCTTCAACAAGACAATTTTGCAGGATAACGACATTACTCGCCTAGAGTGGCCAGCGTGTTCTCCAGACATGAACCATATCGAACATGCCTACAATAGAATGAAAAGGGCTGTTTATGGGCGCCGTGAACCACCAACTACTCTGAGGGATCTAAGCCGAATCGCTGTTGAGGAGGGGGACAATCTGGACAAACAGTGCCTTAATTAATTTGTGGATAGTATGCCACAACGAATACAGGCAAGAATCAATGCAAGAGGACGTGCTACTGCGTTTTAGAGGTACCGGTGCGTACAGCAATATGGGCCACCACCTCTGTATGTCTCATTGTATGGTAATACAACATGCAGTGTGTGGTTTTCGTGAGCAATAGATAGGGCGGAAATGATGTTTATGTTGATCTCTACTCCAATTTTCTGTACAGGTTCCGAAACTCTCGGAACCGAAGTGATGCAAATCTTTTTTTGATATGCGTATAATGATTGTCATATTTGATGTCAATGTATAAACACAATTTTAGCTGAGAAAACTTTTTCGAATCCAAACTGTGGTATATTAAGTGTATTGTTAAATACTATTGAGAACAGTAATTTGTTGAATATTTTCGAAAAAGGTGTCAGTAAGAAAACTGGACAATAATCATTTAAGTCCTCTTTATACAGTTTGTTATTAACAGGTTTAAGAATTGCATATTTTAATCTGTCTGGTAGAATTCCCTTTGCCAGTGATCCATTACATATATCGCTGTGGATAATTGTTATTAAATTTGAACGACTGTCAGAATTCAGTTTGAAATTCCATCACCACGAAATGAACTTCTGGTTTTAGAATATTTATAATTCTGTAAATTTCAGTGAAGAATGTTGGTGCTACTTCTAGTTGCTCAGAGTTCTCTGGAGTAACATTTTTAATATATTCTTGCTGCTTCCACCAAACCATTCAATCCGATATTTGCTGCTATGTTTAAAATGTGATTATTTGAGCACTCACAACTTGTGCATTATCAGCCAAAACTTGTTATTTAGTTTAACTGTTAACGGCATCTTGTACACTGACTGGTTGTCATATCTCTCATTTGACAATATCCCATACAATTCTGAATTTATTATCTGCAGTATTAATTTCTGTCAGAACGTTCATGCTTCTTGACATTTTAACCCTGCCCTTGAACTTTTACAGTACTTATTGTAGTATCCAAGTAGTGCTACGTCTTGACTTATTCTGGCCTTCCTTCCTCCCTGAGATTTTAATTCCTTTTGTCATCCACAGCTCATTTTCCTCTTTAATAGATTTTCCGGATAATTCTGTAGTAAAGAAACTTTCAAATATCGACACAAGTTTTCTACGGAATAAAAGAATTTGCGTCAGCACCATTTTCTATATATACCTTATCCCATACCACCTCTTTTAACTTATTCTTAAAACAATGTATCCAGTCACTGCTTTTAAGAGCCTGCCTCAGGACTGTAAAGTACTACGTTGTTTATTACCATGAACTGTCTTCCATGATCAGCTAGTGCATTAATAGTTGGGTACACATTGATTGCTGCAGCCTGAGAAATATCTATAAAAATTTTATCAACTTGTGTCCTCAGATCTTGTTGCACACGAGGTTGAAACTGCCTACCAAAAATAGACTTAACATCCAAATAATGATTACAGTTCACTTTTTCTCTCCATCTTTTTATGAAATCTATGTTGCAATCTCCAACACTGCTAAGTGTTTCTTTCTGTCTGACTGGCAGCTCAATAATGCATATATAGATTTCGCATAAATAAGTGAAAGTTTCCTAGACTGATGTGGCTTGTTATAGTTACCAGAGAAGTATTCTGTGGTAACAACCCACAAGCATGTGCTTCTAGACTCTGATCTGCACGAAGAATACTCGTTTCAGTATTTTTGATTTGTGTCCTACTTTTAAATATGCTTCTTTTTCCGAGTTAACTACAAGAAAATGGTGCTATAAGATAAGTCCTGACATTTAACTTTTCCATTCCTGTGGTTATGTGGTGTTCAGAGGTGAACAGAACCTCTATCACTTCGGAATTTTTCACTTCTTGTAGACATACAAGAAGCTCGTCTATATTTTTTCCACTGTTCAGATGAAAAAAAATATTTTTCTGGAAATTGTTACATGTATTACGGTCCAGTTCTGTTGCAATTTCTGTGAATAATGTAAGTCCGTAACCTGAATCGAACCTAAAAAATGTGCCCCTCTGACTCCAGCGACCAAAGGTTTTTTTTTCTTCTACGCTTGCGGGCCCCTCTTAGCTTTCAGGAAGATGCTAAGCTAATCTTTCCTTCTCGCTCACATTTAGGAGCTGACAACGATTTTTGCATCCGTGTCTCCCAATTGCTTCGAAGGGCACAGCACAGATATTAGACATTGTTTGTCAAAAGCAATCCACTGAGTTCTATGCTTGCATGGGTAACAACCATGTTAACCCAGGGATAGTCATGGCGCTGTAAAACCTCCACAAATCCCACATGGGTGTGTGCTGTTGCTACTCCTGTTTCTCCAGGTCATCTTTAGTGTTATATTCCAAGTTACTAGGCAACCTGTCTCGTGTTGCTTCCACTAAAGTCAACACCTCTGCAATGTTCTTTGACCCAGCTGAGCTTGGTACTAGATACTATGAGGACTGTCACTTTGTGCTATACATCCAGCTTTTCCAGTATCATTTGGCCCTACAGCCCACCTCTAACTGCTATCTAGCTACTAGCAGCACCGTTTGACTTTTTTCTACCGATGTAGGAAGGTTGTTTCTGCGAGTCTGCTGCACTCTGTGTAGCTAAAAAAACCAGTTGAGGCTCTTCTCCTACTGTAGATAACAAGTAAATTTAATTGCTAACCGGAATCTGAAATGTGATTTCTGAGGTTTTCTCCGTTTGCCCGTTACTTGTCACTTTTTTCCAGCTCCAGTCATCTGTTTCCCTTAAACATAGGTGATTCGAAATACGTCATTTCTGATTGTGCCCGAAGGCACAAATCTTTTTTTACCCTACATTACCTACAACTCCATGGTAGAGCCTAATCTGACGCGTGAATGGTTTCCCCTTTACAATCACCCAAGTGAAACATAAACCCACAGTCCCCACAGTCCTGACCTGTTCGTACCATACTAACTAAACTGCGTCAACAGCCACATTTGCCACAAATCATGATACTTTTGCTCTACAACACACTTAAACTGTAATATAGGAATAATTAGTGAAACCTTATCTTCGAGTGGGTTGTGCAATTTGTTGGTAGATGTAAGATCACGAGAATGTAAACAACACACAGATATTCACTGAACGTAAGTTTTGAATCACAGAAGACATGAAACGACTGAAAACCGATAAAAGCACGACATGTTTGGCAACTGCATTAATCAGACACTGTTTGGAAATCTCGAGAACCACTGCAATGTATCCAAAACAACACGTAGCGCTCCTAAACTGCTGGTGTTTATGCCAGATCACTTGGAGTCAAACTCTCGTATCTGTCAGAAGAAACCGATAAAATTTTTGAAAAAAGAATTTCTTTCCCCAGAATCTTATCAGTTCACTGCAGGAGGAACCGCCGAATTTTCTTCACAAAAGAAGCAATTTGACCATGACACGACATTTTAGGGGTTCACACATTTCAAAGAAACACAAAAACTTACACTAACTCCGCTACTCATTATTATGTCATTTTCATTTTCGCGTATAGTAACGTTAGAAGTCAGGCGCAAATAATGCGCAGTGTAGCTACAACTGTCTTGAGACCAGCATTCGTCATTCGGCGTTTGTGGGGGAATCTCTGGTGGTAGCGTCCAAATATCACAGACGGAGGTATCAGAGGCAATGAAGGTGTGAGTTAGATCTGCAGGTGTGCGCAGAAATCGCAGTTATTAAGACGAATGCTCGGGAAAAGCGGGCTTGAATGCAGCGTGCATTTCCATTATTCTTAACATATTCGTTAAATGTTTTGTTTGGCGGCTGTAAGAGAACAGGATCTTTATCACTTACGAGCCTTTCGTGGAGGCTGTGGCAATGTGTCGTGTCGCACGTACGGTGACTGCAGTAGCAGGTCAGTAGATGAGGTCGGAAGCGTCAATACCTGGTCTCAGAGACGCAGGCTCTGGACACGTGAACGTTATGGTGGGAAGTAGTAAAGCCGTTATATCGAGCTGCCTATTAGTTCATATACAGACGTTAAGTTCAAGATGTAAACTGGGAACGTTGAGTAGAAGTAATTTTACGAGGCCGGGTGTCAACTTACACAATACAAATGGTTGCCAATCGTTGGCGTCCACACCGCCACCCGAAATAACGTATATCTACGATGGTTATAATCTGATCCGTAATGAATCAACTTTCGCTTCTCTGGAGTAAATGACTTCGGTTTCTGAACGGTATCCGCACGAATGAGAAAAACTGTCATGTGTGTTCTATCGCTTCAAGTGTAATAACGTCAATGGAATGCTGAAATTCCTTGTCAGATCTAGTTTTTAATTCCTTGTGGCAGTTAATTACGTGCGCCTGACGGCTAGTAGGGAGACCCTTTTTGCCGGGCGTGGTTAGTATGTAAGGTGTATTCTCTTGAAGGAACCGATTACCCTGAAATTTAGTGGACCGTATTATTGCAAGAAAATGGTGGGCTACCTAATATGGCGCAGAGCTAATCACAGGTATTCATTTTTTTCAGCAACTGATAACATTTGATAGTAGACATGTTTTGGCTTCTGCATGTAGGGGACCGTGTCTCGGATGTGTGTAAACTCCTGTATGCGTCAATTTTAATGGAATTCCTGTGGAAGCTGGTACATTTGTATGATTTACGTCTCCAAGTTTTACTTCCGGCATGCGACTTTTGAAGTGAAACTGCAACAGCCATAACACATTCAGAATTTCATAAGATGAGTGAAATCGCAGCTAAAGTTAGTAAGGAAGTTGACACATCCGGGTAACTACCATTTACGAAAAAAGATCCTTTTAGGAATTCTTTACTACCAATTTAAAGATTCCTCTTCTTTTTTCAAACGAGAATACTTCATAGCAGTAAAGAGTTGAATTGTTTGATATCAGTAGGACAGCTACCGGGAAGCAAATATGTTTCACGACTGTAGACCATTTCTTGGCAGCCGAAACAAAATGAGTGTTCCTAGAGTTGCCCTAGCAGCTCAATTTCCATTAAATTACAAATGCTGGTTAAAGCTACGATGACAACAATATTTTCTATGGCATCCATATCGGGGAGAAAGATTGTTCATATCATAGATCACTAAATACTTTAATTAAGCTGGCTATGTAATCTCTTACCCCCTTTCTACCCCACTCTCCCTTGGGTGCAACAGATTCCGAATAAACAAATTCGCAGACACTGAGATAAAATCATTGAATCTAGACCTACCTCCGGTAAACATGCAGGCAATAGGTTTATGTACATTAAGCAGAATGTCATACGAAGTTTGCTAAATCTTTAAAGGGGATAGTAAAATACGAAAAACCATACAGACGACTTTCTTCGCTGTACTTAACGTTCCGGGATTTTGCTCTACGCCCCACAAGGATTACAGACGTAGAGATAGGCCAGCGCTCGTGCAGGAACTGAACATTACAGTCGGAGAGGCAAAGCAAACGACAGTGTGAGGCAAATTAATCAGGAAACTGACCGCTTAACGAGAGGCAGTGTGTGTCACTTCTCGTCCGTGCTACACATAACACAGCTCAAATGAGGGGAAAAAACACCACTTACCATGTGTTCGAAAGCGAGTGGAACCACCAGTTGTGAGAGGTGCGTCGCACCGAGTGAGAACAGCTGCGCAGCGTCTCTCAAGTTGCTGGAGAGGAGTTCCCGGTGTGCAGCCATGATGTCTTCGAGTGCTGGACAAGAAGATGGACGATATACTAGTGTACTCCCCAACAGGTCAGATTTCTGTAGAAACACAATTTCACTTTCGGTCATTATCAGCTTACAGAGAGTACGAAAGCAGAATTTACGTTTAGAAACTAAATTTATACGCACTGTTAGAAATGGTAAGAATTACAGCATGGAAATCTTAACTTTACTAAGCTCCTATATCAGTACCATTACGCCTGTGGGATATGTTGATCGAATGCTTATCCATATGCGACCTTACTTTCATTATTTTCAGTACGGAGGGAAGGGACTCATACAGATGAAAAGTGGTGTGATGACATAGTGTGTGTCTGTTCATGGGCAGGTCTCAACACGGAACGTCCAGAGGACGAGCATGTTCAGCGTAACGCCATCTCCTTGAACTTGAGAACGGTCCAGTCTTCAAAAATGGCTCTGAGCACTATGGGACTTATCTTTTGAGGTCATCAGTCCCCTAGAACTTATAACTACTTAAACCTAACTTACCTAAAACATCACTCAGAGCCATGCCCGAGGCAGGATTCGAACCTGCGACCATAGCAGTCACGCAGTTCCAGACTGTAGCGCGTAGAACCAGTCGGCCACATTGCACAGATGTGTGACCGCAGAACCTGTCGTGACGAGATGGCCCCGTGGCGATAGAGTGGGGAAGAGACCGCGGCAGCAGGTCAGCGCAGGCTGGACTGAGATCCGGTGTCGCCGTGCGTCGCTCTCCGCTGACACCCCTCCTCAGGCAACAGAGACCGACGTGGTGTAGAGCCAGAGTAAATAGGGACACTGCCGGCCGCAGTGGCCGACCGGTTCTAGACGCTTCAGTCCGGAACCGCGCGACTGCTACGGTCGTAGGTTCGAATCCTGCCTCGAGCACGGATGTGTGTGATGTCCTTAGGTTAGTGAGGTTTAAGTAGTTCTAAGTTATAGGGGACTGATGACCTCAGATGTTAAGTCCCATAGTGCTCAGAGCCATTTTTGAACAGGGACACTGAGCGGCGTTCTCCTGTGTCCTACGCTGGATATAGCTTGTGTTTGTGGTGGTCCATACGAAACTGCTTCGTCCTGTTGAAAGACTCGGGAAGCGGTGGCGCTCAAGATACCTCTCCAACTGACAGAATCGTGATGTCGACAGCTATTGGATTTGACAACAGGAATGATTTTGAAATTGGTAAACGGAGGTTGCACGCTCGCCAGTACATGCCAAGTATTATAAACCCTGTGCTTCATGTGCGAGGTTCTAGTATACATATTCCAGCAGAATAGTGCACGACCTCTCCCATCATAAACAACTTGAGGAATCGGCGAGTGACCAGCGCGTCCCCTGATCTGTCATTCATACAATTTGTCTGGGCTGCTGTAGAAACAAGTATATCTTCATCCCGGCCTCCAGCCAGCAATCTTCGTGAATTGACAAGGCATGCGTTTCAAGATAGCGAGAAATTCTTCAAGACGACATTCACAGATCGTTTATGACGCTGGATGTCAGATCTGAATGAAATGAAAGCTTGATCATTTAATACCCGTTATACGACGAACTATTGAAAGTTTGAAAAATACCAGACGGGTGCCGCATGGTAACACTTCCAGTTTCAGTCACAGCGTCTCCACATAGCTGCACAGACGTCGCCTGTGACTCCTCCTTGCCGCTGACAATTTCAGCTCTTCTCTACACTCAGTTCTCTTGGTGTTGCTGATAGTCCATACTAAATCCGTTTTTAAAGGAACATGAACATGTCACGATTTTACCGGACTAAATACGAGGCTGCACACTATTTTTTTTTAAAAAAAAATACAGTTTTAATTCTGCATGTGTGGAAGATTTGCAGTGTGTAGATACATCCTTCCCGCGTTTTATCAAACATAGTTCAACCTGTTCTCGTGAGTGGCGCCGTCACAGCATGTCTTCAAGGTGGTTGCTACACTTGACGTTCGTCAGAAGCAACGTGCTGTCATAGAATTCCTGTGATGTGAAAATGAGACAGTGGGAAACATCCACAAGATGTTGGAAAAGGTGTATGGAGATGCTGCTGTCGACAGCAGTACAGTTACTTGGTGGGCAAGCAGGTTACATAATGAAAGCGGGCAGGGCAATACTGGGGATTTTCCTCGCAGCGGCAGGCTTCGTACTGCACACACTCCAGTCAATGTGCAGACAGTTAACGAATTGGTTACTGCTGACAGACGCATCACAGTGAACGAGTTGTCACGCTACGTTGGGATCGGGGAAGGAAGTGTTTGCAGAATACTGAAAGTGTTGGCGTTAAAAAAGGTTTGTGCCAGGTGGGTTCCCAGGATGTTGACAGTGGTTCACAAAGAAGTAAGGAAAACGGTATGCAGCGAACTTTTGAGTCAGTACGAGAATGGCTGAGATGAATTTCTTGGAAAAATTGTGACAGGTGATGAAACATGGCTCCATCATTTTTTACCAGAGACGAAGAGGCAATCAATGGAGTGGTATTATGCAAATTCACCCAAGGAAAATAATTCAAAACCACGTCTTCTGCTGGAAAAGTTATGGTTATGGTGTTTTTTCGATTTCGAAGGACTATTGCTTGTGGACATTGTGCCAAGTGGAACCACCATAAATTCTGATGCATATGTGAGGACACTGAAGAAACTTCAAGCTTGACTGAGTCGTGTTCCACCACATCGGCAAAAGCAGGATGTTTTGCTGTTGCACTACAATGCACGGCCACATGTCAGTCAAAAAGCCATGGAAGCGATCACAAAACTCGGATGGACAACACTGAAACACCCGCCATACAGTCCTCACCTGACTCCATGTGACTATCATCTCTTTGGGAAACTGAACGACTCTCTCCGTGGAACAAGGTTTGAAGATGATGACTCCCTTGTGCACACTGCCAAACAGTGGCTCCAACAGGTTGGCTCAGAATTTCACCGTGCGGGTATACAGGCGCTGGTTCCAAGATGGCGTAAGGTAGTTGAGAGGGAAGGAAATTATGTGGAGAACTGAAAATATTGTTCCTAAAATATGAATCTACACACTGTAAAACATGCAAACTTGTAGAATAAAAGATGGATTAAAAAAAGTAGTGTAGATTTCTTTTGGAGTGACCCTCGTATTTAATACTACAGTTTTTCATTATTATTGTTAGTATCATTACTTTATGTGCACATTGTAAATTCAAGATTAAGTAACATCCCTCAGTATTCCATGTTAGAATTAACAAGGGGACCAGGAAATTCTCACCTTCGTGGCTGAATGTAGGCGCGTTGGATAAAAAGTTAGTCACTCTTATGAGCCATCACGAAAATATCCTATCACACTATCTCTAGGCTTTCTTGATAATGAATTCGAT